>NC_066548.1:2176291-2248791 GCF_024679095.1 Eriocheir sinensis
GAGCCATCCATCACCCTTCCCTGGCTCTTATACATAAGCTTGACCCCTAAACACGAGAGAGAGAGAGAGAGAGAGAGAGAGAGAGAGAGAGAGAGAGAGAGAGAGAGAGAGAGAGAGAGAGAGAGAGAGAGAATGACACTATACACATATGCTTATAGACAGATACAGATAGCTATGTCCAAATACACTTTTTTTTTCAATTCCCAATCGTGTCCCTGCTGCACATTTCCTATTTCTTCTTTTTCCCCCTACCACAATCAACACTAACCCTCCTGACAACACTAGGGACACAATCTAGTTACCACCCAACGCAACACCTGATCAGGACAAACACGCAAAATAATCCATGGACACCGCCACATACAACTCGCAGCTTTAATTTAAGGGTAGCAACACCGCCTCTACAATACACTCTCCGTGGATATTGCAACGCCAGGTCCGTTCTCTATTACAAGCAGCCCCAATGAATTTCTGAAGGTAGGAGGCTTTAGGTAAGGAATAAAGAATAGGTAAAAACGTGCAAGGTTAAGTTGGTGAAGGTTGGAAAAACGGTATAAGGCGGCAAGGGGTCTCTCTCTCTCTCTCTCTCTCTTATACACATACATACGTCTTAATCAGCTCAAGTTCCTGAATCATACAGAACAAGAATCCCTTTGGCAACTCAATGCGTCATTTACACCAACACTGTAAACATAATCGCAGGGTAAAATACACACAAAATAAATCCAAAAATGATGATAAATAAAGGCAATATCTAAAAAGCACTGAGTCATAGTTATCACAAAGCAGTATCGATCTTTGGGTCACACACACACACACACACACACACACACGTCACCACTCTCCCGCCTGAGACTTTATCAACTTCTATTGTTAGTAAGACCACACAATAACGTGGACACATCAATAGTGAGATCACACGTTTCTTTATATGTAAACTCTCTATCATCTCAAAGATCAAGGCAAGCCTGTGCATACTAAAGCACTTTCCCTTCAATAAATACGTATTATTGAAACCTCCTATTCAGCTATTAACACATATCACTTTCCAATATATCTTTGGTAGGCTTGAGAGAGAGAGAGAGAGAGAGAGAGAGAGAGAGAGAGAGAGAGAGAGAGAGAGACTGGACAATTTATACAAGGTGCACAATCCTTCTCCCAGATCCTCTTTGTCAATAACTAACGTAAAATTCGCATGGACTGGGAGGAGAAAAAAAATATATATAGGAGAAATTTTACAAGCAAGGTTTCTCAATCACGCATCAAATTTTGTTTCACGGACATCGTTAATAATTTCACCTCAACTCGTTTACTCTAAAATAGTACAAATGTAAACGGCCATATACTATTCACTTGTGACTTTTCATTCATCGCCGTCTTCTGAATAAAATAAAAGCCACACACACACACACACACACACACACACTCGAGGCACGTGTCTGGTGCTCATTAACACCTCTTTGTCCTCGACCTGACAGGTGAACACAGCCTTCCGTGATGCCGTCCTGCAAATCCATTATTCTCTAAAAACAAAACAAAAACTCGTAGCTGCGCGTCATGAGAGAGAGAGAGAGAGAGAGAGAGAGAGAGAGAGAGAGAGAGAGTATACTTGTATGTACCACGCACCCATAACACACACACACACACACACACAAAGACGCGTCACTGTTGCCTCGCCGCCCCGTCACTGCATGTACATCACTGCTTTTCCATCACACACACACACACAGTCTGCCCACTGTTCTCGAGCACCCGACCATGCGCGGGTGCTTGCTTCCTCGATTCCACATCCTTCCATCCTTCTTTGTTTATTCATCTCTCTCTCTCTCTCTCTCTCTCTCTCTCTCTCTCTCTCTCTCTCCAGTGTACCTAGTGATCTGTTTGTCCTCCACATCATTATCTTCGTCCACCCATCTACCCGATATGACTCCCCCTTTCCACTCTCTCCTCTGTGTGGGTTTTGCTTCTCCTTATAGATTTACACACACACAGTCTCAGTTCTCTCTCTCTCTCTCTCTCTCTCTCTCTCTCTCTCTCTCTCTCTCTCTCTCTCTCTCTCTCTCTCATAATCCTCGGTTTATTTCCGTCCACTGCTTGCCTCGTCTTTCCCTTCCCTCCTCTCCTACAATATTCAGACAAAGAACAAAGGAAAGAAAATACAGAAAAAAGTCGTGAAGATGACAAAGCAAATGAGAGGGAGAGAGAAAAGCAGAAAAAGAGAAAGACTCGTAGTGAAGGAGAGAAGGGGATGGAGAAGAGGGAGGAGGGTGGTGAGAGGAGAAAGGGAGGGAGAGCCTCTCACAGCCTATTGATTAGTGGAAGAGGAAGAGGAGGGTTGATATCTCTCCCATCTGTCTCCCTTCTTCTAAACATCTGTCCACTCTCTACCCCTTAACATTTGTCCGCACTCCCCACACCCTTCCCTCCGCCGCCTCTCTTCCTCTCTCACCAATCCCTTGCGCTTTAAACACCTGTCCGGGGTCTCAACACCTGTCACTCATTCCCTGGCCTTTCATTTCAGTACAAAAACACATTACCTTGTGACACACCTACAACTTTACAGCACACTCTTTCTCATGTTCACAACCACCTACCAACACCCCCCCCTCACACCCACCCACACCCACACACACCTAAACCTGGCCACATCAGACTTCAATTGGCTTCTGTACATATCTGGTCATCATAAATCTAGAGGCCACACCCCAATATGGCCACGACACACCTGACCACACCGTAAAGCTTCATCCCTGAACATACACACACACACACACTTGTCACCACTCATGCTGCTGTTGCTCCTGCCATTCACTAACACACACACACACACACACACACACAGTTATTAATATTACGGCGGTGACATTTGCATTATTCAGCGGGCGTAATTTATCAGTGCGTTTGTCTTCGTCAATAATAACGTTTGATATTAATGAGATTTTGTATGTCTAGTTTGTGTGTGTGTGTGTGTGTGTGTGTGTGTGTGTGTGTGTTATCAAGCGCATGGCACGAGCTAACCTAAGTAATCTTGTATGGAATGAATAGGACAGTTTTCTTGACTGGACTAACACCTCTGGGAATCAGCGTCTATTCCCGTGAGCACCAAAGGAGGACGGCGGTCACGTGACTAATCCGGGGAGTGTGAGGCCAGTGGTGACGCCAGGCAAGGGACACCAGTTTACTTCACACCACATCCTCTTCACGCACAAAGGCGGTAGTTTTATAATTTCTTCCTTATTGTCTGTACCAGCAAGTGTGACAATTTTTCTTGGGACTTAATTTTGTGACGTGGCAAGCAGCTCTTCCTCGTTAAGAAACTCGGCAATAATGGTAATTATATTGGGGGCGTCAAAGCTTCTTGTGTGTCTACACACTGCTTTCAGTAGCTTGTCCCTTGTATGGAATGAGGAGAGGTACATATTTTCGAGTTTTGCTAACATCTTAAACATCAGTTATTACATAATTACCGTTAACTTCTATGGTTATATTTATGATGTATCAATGATATGTTATTTACTACGCGTCCGCGATAAAGAGGCAGGCTATGGAGAAGAGGTAAGGGGTGGAGGACGCTTTGGAGCCATGCCATACACTCGCCACACCACACCTGTACAGGGGCTTCTACGCTTCACCTAACCTGTTCATAATGCCTCTTTCCGCACACAAGCATGACCGTATCGACGTGTCCGACAAACTTACTCTGCTCTGACAACCAGCAGGGAGACGCAACTACGGGACGTGTGTGAGGGTGACGGAAAGGCTTGCGAGAGAGAGAGAGAGAGAGAGAGAGAGAGAGAGAGAGAGAGAGAGAGAGAGAGAGAGAGAGAGAGAGAGAAACACCTGTTCTGTCACTATCCCCAACACACCTCAGTTAACCGTCTACACCAAGCCGTCACGGAAATATTCATACGGTCTCTAAATATGCATCACTAAGGATCTCCGTGCGAGCCTTTTCCATAAAATAATGCGAGTTTATCAGAGCAATAAGGCGTGATCCGGGACTGTAGACCGTGCTATTTTACGATTCAGTTCCCCCCAGCTCCGCCCCCTCTTCCCCGACGCTTGTAATATACAAAATTTTCGCGATGTATCAGCGTATCACACAAGCACGAGACGCAGGACTCCAGCTCTTAAGTGATATGTGTATTTAGATCAGTTTTGTTAGCTCCACTCGACAAGACTGTCGTAAAAGATGGTAATGACCATTTGGTGCTGTGCGTTCGAGTCCGAAACATACTGCGTTTAATAATATCTTCTCTTTGCTGCCGAAAAACAAAATAAAGTGTGGGCACTCAAAGGTTCAGGACGGGGATGCTGCTGTGGCGAGATGTTACAATGGTGCGAGGCGCCGCCCGCCGCTCACCGCGCATTGACAACGCTGCTGGCGAACATTACTTCCAGTCAAAAGCGGAAATCTTACGGTTTTAACATTACGTGGGTCTTGTGATCGATCCAGTAACAATGTCTTGACGCTAAATACACGAACATATTTTTCTTTGAGTAAATATGAGCTGCAACAGCCCAATAAACCTCCTGCTGTGTTGTGGAAGACGAATCACAATATTGTTAAGAAGGTGAGAGCAGCGCGAGGCGATGCCAAATCTGCCGTGTTGCGACACATGGCACCCCTGCGTGCACAAGGGGCTGAAGCCGGGTTGGTCGAGGCTTTACTTCGCGAACACTCGAAAACATTTTAATACTGCTCATGCTAAGTCTCTTAAAAGTACTACTTCGGGGCTTTCTATCAGATCCTGCAGTGCTGAATTAAATCAGCATCTTCCTAAACACTACGATCATAGGGGCGGCTCAAAGATTTACATTGAGGGTGAACTTATTTGATTAATTCCCGGTAAATGTTGGTGCGCGCGGGGCGTGTATGTGGAGGTTTTATCTTGGCGTCGGCATCCCCGCCACAAAATACGTGCACTAATCTACACGTCTATGTACACAGCGCTACACACTCCCGCGCGCGCACACGACACAAGTAGATAAGCCGGAGTGGTAGACGAGGAGTAGCGAGGAACAAATAAAGGAGACAGGCAATAATATAATAATTATGCTACCCTTGGTTGAGGATATACCATTCTCTCTCTCTCTCTCTCTCTCTCTACACTACCTGGAAAACACTGCAAGTAATGTTTTGGAGAAACAAATATACCAATACAACTCTTTACCTATACAACTGAAAACATTTACATTACTGACACTACCACACATAATAATAATAATAATAATAATAATAATAATAATAATAATAAAAATAATGATGATATTCCTATACGATTAAATATTCTAAGCTCAGGCCGATTATTGGATATAAAATTAAATCAGTTGGGCGTCTTTGAGCCATGCCAGTCAAGGTGTGTGTGTGTGTGTGTGTGTGTGTGTGTGTGTGTGTGTAGTCTAAGGGAACCGGGGTGTGGATACGTAGATTGTGTGGGGTGAATAACATGTAGTGCTCCAGAAAAAGGGTGAGGAGCATAAAGTATGGATGTGGGAGTCCCGTGGTGTGAGTGCATTGGGTCTGAAGGGTGGGTGGGAGCGTGGGGCAATGGGCGAGGATGGAGAGAGGTGCGTGGATATGGATGTTTTTTTTGTGTGCGAGTAGATCACATGGTGCTGCCAAAACGCGTGGGGGTATATAGAATTTATGTGGGAGGCCTGTAGTGTTGGTGTATTGGGGCAGACGGGGTGGCTCGGAGCGTGGGACTCTCTGGCTGAGGACGGAGAAGAAGGAGGGAGGGGGGTGTCGGGTACTCTACGGTCACCGCCCACCCGACTTCACTAGCAGAGAACAGGGGGAGCGGCTCTGTCGATCAACGCGACTCGAAATGGGTGAAAAGGAACACATGAAGGCAGAACTGCGGGTGGATAGGCGATTCATAGAGGCACAGTTTTTCACCGCACCTTCACAGTAGCTTTGCACAATGCCTGAACAGTGAACACGGTCATAAGCATAAACGTTAGTGAAAAGGAGTGCACTATAAAAGCCCCAGACGTTTAATAGATTGCAGAACGACAAGACATCCACCTCTGTTAACACAAAATGACCTTCCAAGAGCAACCCCCTCAATCCTAAAAATAAACGTCACCTTAGATAAATTTCAAGGCAGATTCACGAGATGTAAACATTCATTTAATGCCTGCATGCTGACTCCCCAACCAGAATCCCCATACACTTGGCACAGGTGTCTAATGAGGTGGGGGCGACCAGGTAACATTGCTCCTCCCAACGCCTTGTGTATCCTTCAGGCTTACCACTCGCATCGTGTCTGAGAGAGAGAGAGAGAGAGAGAGAGAGAGAGAGAGAGAGAGAGAGAGAGAGAGAGAGAGAGATTCGTCAGGGCTAGCAGACAACTTCGAAATCCCTAAATGTTTGTTGCTCGGGGAAAAATAGACAAGAGAGAGAGAGAGAGAGAGAGAGAGAGAGAGAGAGAGAGAGAGAGAGAGAGAGAGAGAGAGTTTAAAGGTGGGGAGGATGTCGGGCGAGGGATGAGTGTGAGGGAGGGAGGGTGTTTTAGAGGAAAGGAGAGGGTGGGGGGGAGCCACTGGATGGGGGAAGGCGACTGAAGGAAGGGGGCGGGGGAGAAGGGGGGGAGGGTCGTGGGAACGCAAGATGCATCCCCAGCGGGCGTTCACCTGCTGTAGCACCCACACCTCTTGACGCTGACTCTCCCTTCCACCACCAGCACATTGATATGCAGCACCTACTACTACTGCTACTACAACTGTTCCTACTACTATTACTACTACTTCCAATATTACCTCCACTACTACTACTACAACCTTAAAGCACTCCTCCTTCTTCTTCCCCTAAAACTTTCCTCTTTTTCCCAGTACTACTACTGCTACCACTTTCACTACTGCTACACAATTCCCATTACTACCATAGATACCCCCCCCCCCCTACCCGGCCTTGCCCTCCCTTCCTACACAGCCAACCACCTAATCTTACACCATCATCAGAGTTAATCTTCTCGAGGGGCGTCACCTGTGCAGCAGTGGCAACCTACACCTATCTGGGCAGGCGAGTGGTGGTGGTGGTGGTGGTGGTGGTTACCTTTGTGGGCCCATGTACTGGTGCTTTATATCAGTCACATCTGGTCTCTCTCTCTCTCTCTCTCTCTCTCTCTCTCTCTCTTCCAACACCCTGGGCGTGAGAGCGTGACCCGACCTCATGACACACTGCCTCGAGGTACAGCGTGACACCTTCAGCCACGCCCTCACTTTTTTTTTTCTCGTCTTAACTGCCTTCATATCATCAAACAGCTTCACCCCAGCAATCTCCACCCGTCATCTATCACCAATTCCCTTTCACTTCATATTTTTTTCCCTTCTTCCACTCTTGGTTTCTTATTGCATCTTCACTTTCCACATCAAATACTTAAGTCTTCACAATATTTCTCCTTTTCAACTCCGCTCCCACATACTCTTATTATTACTCCCTTGTTCGTGGTAACACCTTTTCGCTGCTGCCTTTCTACTCAACCCTTCCGCCACTTCCTTCTGTCAGCGACGCTCAATACACAGTCCAAATTTAGTTCTCTTATCCCCTCACCTTCACCACTATCAACATTCATTCCTTTCATCATACTACGACCTGTCACCCACAAATATTTAGGAGGATATAAGAAGACTACAAGAGGCCAGTCGACTTACAAATGACAGCTCCTGAGAACGAGTTATGACCACCTCCATTACCCATTCATAAATCTATCTAACCTCCATAGTAAACTGTTCAATCATATATGCATCCACTCATTCACTATTCTATTCGTAAACTAGTTTTTACGTGTCTTTCCTGAACCTAAATTTATCCACTTAATACCCGTCAAAATCTACCTTCAATATAAGCAATTTGTATTAATCATCTTTATTAAACCCTCTTATCCCATTTAAATTAATTACACCACCTCACAGCTTACGTCTTTCCAAGGAAGGTAAGTTAGGCTTCTTTCGTTTTTCTATATACTTC
This sequence comes from Eriocheir sinensis, assembly GCF_024679095.1. Classification (NCBI taxonomy): domain Eukaryota; kingdom Metazoa; phylum Arthropoda; class Malacostraca; order Decapoda; family Varunidae; genus Eriocheir; species Eriocheir sinensis. Next base: position 2,184,267 of record NC_066548.1, read on the forward strand.
GTTTCTAAACCCTTCGATAATTTTGGTCATTCGTCTCTGTACTGGTTTTAGGGAATCTATGGCCTTTCTGTGTATAACAAGGGCATCAAAACTGAGCAGCCTAATCAAGCCTTGCACGATTCTTGGCGGCAATACTGTGATTCCAGAGCGCTTCCTTCTTATTACCCGCTCCATCACTCAGGCTTACCATGCACAGTCCAAATTTAGTTATTCCTCTCCTAAGCACGCTACCAAATTCACCTTCACTGCCAGCAATCCTTTCCCTCATACTGCAACTTGCCACAATTTCCTCACATCCTTCAATCAACCAAGCTCCCCAAGAAGTCTAAATTTAGTCATCTCTTAACCTCTCCTGTAAACACGCTACCAATGTCACCTTCACCACTACCAACAATCACGCGTTCCCTCGTGCTTGAACCAAAATAATCAACTGGCTCATTGCTGCCACTTAACAGGACTAGTCTTCCTTACCCTGAAGCCTTTGAGTTCCTCCCTAACCGCTTCACACGTGTCCTCCCTCTTCTTCTGCTCATGCATCAATCAATGTTCATGCGTTCTCTATAGCCGGTGCACCCCTTCAGACGTCTCTCTCTCTCTCTCTCTCTCTCTCTCACCACCATCGCCGCCGCCACACCCGCGCGCCCCTCGCTTCGCTATCATCAAAGCTTTCACCACCCACACGAGAACACATTCGCCCGTTCTCCCATGACCTGGTTCTCTCTTCCTTCGGCGCTATTTCTGGCACCAATCCTTACACCCATCCATTTGTCTTGTGTATGTGTGTATGAGCGCATGTATGTTCGTTGTGTTGTGTTGTGTTGTGGTGTGGTGTGGTGTGTGGGTGTCAGATCAATGATTCGTGATAGTCACTTCACGGTCGTATTTACTTTAGTTGGTAATACTAAAAAAAAGTTTGCCTGTGGCCTCTCTACCCACCGCCACAAACAGCACTGAATACAACAGATAAATAATAATAATAATAATAATAAAAATAACCTTCCGCGTATTCTTAAGATTACAGTACTCACCCACGACGCTTGGCCGACTATATTACTTACCTGGAAAAAGAGAAGGACAGGAGTTAGTATATATAAAATATGTTGGAGTGAAGCAACAAAGAATATGACGTTAATTTCAGTCATTAATCTATTCACACACACACACACACACACACACACACACACACACACACACACACACACACACACTAAATGCCATGCAGAATAGACTCTTACATCCATCTAACAGTTAAGCATATTTGTTTATTGTTTTATCTATCTCACTGAACCCTTTCTCGGGCCCCTAATTGTACACCCCACCCCTCCCCACACCGGCACCCTTCAGTCCGCCTGCAGTATTGAAAACGTCACCACCGGCGCCACACTGCCTTTTCCATTTCGGTCTTTACGCCCAAGCGGCTTTTTTTCTTTCCCTTTCTAATCCGCGAGCATGGGCAGCCCGACGCCGCTCTCCAACCAACCCAGTGTCCGTCCGCCCGTCGTCCATTCTATCCGTAAAAAGAACGGGAAAATTTTACCTCGCGAACCGTATGGAAATGTCAGACTACCCAGTGTTTTCTTTGCTCACCCACAGCGACACACGGACAGCTGCGTTCCTCCTCTCCCGCTTTACATCCCTTTTGCAAACCTCACCGCTAAAACTGGACTCCTCATAGCCAGTTTAAAGTAATCTTGTTTATTGATTTATTGACTTGTCAGACCGTGGGTGACAGCTGCACATTCATCCCCGCTCTACACACCCCCACGCCTTCCAAAAGTGGGCAATGCCGCATTAGTCACCGCCACCGCTAACGGAGAACATCAATATAACATCTTGTCATAATGCAAATACACAATAAAAAGCGTCAAATCGCGACTCTGCTAATGTATATGTGGTGACACGTGTTTGTATGTTTATTTATGTGAAACTGTATATTTCTGGTGATCATCAATTCTGTCTATAATAGTAACGGCAGGAAAAGGGTGTGTGACGTTAGTGGTAGTGGAGCCCTTCCTCTCTGCAAGCAGCCCCGAGCACGTGGAACGCGCAACACGTGCGTCCAGGCCCCACATGACCGGCACCACCATTACAGGCGCCCATAATTATTTCCCTGTCCGCTAGAATGAGAGACCGCTCCACTTTCAGGAAAGGAAATAATGTCCTCACGCCAGCCACCGCCCGCACCCTGCAGCCTGTGTGTCTCGGCTCGCCAACTCAACGTTTTCCCGTTCCTTGACATTAATGGTAAGAAGGAGGGCTTCTTTTGTTTTACAACTTTATACATCACTCCACAATCATTGCGGCGTATAGATGTTTGACGAGAGTCGAGGCGAGACCGGCGTTCAACAACAAAGCTGTGTGGAAGTATCTGACAACTCAACCAGTTGCCATGACAACGGGCGCCCACGTGACCTCATGCTCCAACGTTCGGATGGACGTTTAACTCAACGTTTCTGTGACATTTAAAAGACCATTTTCCATAAAATAGCAATAAATAAATGATAAACTTCCTCCCATTGCAACAAGACCCTGCAGAGCGGAGGTACTAAAGGCACAAATGGGGGAAGGGGGGGGAGCAAGGAAGAGAAGATCGGCCTCCACAGCTATACTTTCCGGGAGATTTTTTGTAGATCCTTTCCACAGACTGGCTTGACACCCGCCAGATGCAGCCAGCGGCCGGGCCTTTCACGTGCCGACTTATGTTTACTAATGTTTCATCCACCTCAACGGCGCGTCACAGGAAACAGAATATGCTGCTGAGAGAGGGTAGGTGAAGTTTTATTGAGAGAGAGAGAGAGAGAGAGAGAGAGAGAGAGAGAGAGAATAACCTTATAACATGCACTTCATCACGCCTAACAGTACCATAACAGCCACTAACATACAGCTGCTGCCTCTCGCCCGAACACACCAGAGGGACACACACAAGTCTCGCCGCCTCTCTCCCTCCTTGCTTCCCTCGCCAGGCTATCGCATGTCCCCGAGCCATCACCGCCTCAACACCATCCCTCACTCCTGGCCACATTAAAACACACGCAGTCATTATCCAGTTAACAGTTTGGTCTAGAGTCACTATCACGCTATACGCCATCCATCTTCCGAAGCACAAGAAAACACGTTAAAAAAAAGAAAAAAAAATAGTATCGCTCCTTCACACAAACAAAAAAGTATACGTTTCAACTAACACCCACCCTTAACTACATACTATTTTCGGTCAAGATGCGTTTTAGTACCGTGCCTGTACCTTGAATTGGATTTTGAAAGCGTTTCCATGACTGTTGAAGATTTGCAGAAGATATGTGAAGAGATACTGATGTTTCATAAAGTAGATAATGAGATACTGGCACGGTACTAAAACGAATCTTTACCCTATTTTCATATACATAACTACATTAGACTAACAAATCACCAAGAATACGGATACCTCAGATAAAATAAGATAATCAAGACACTTTCACTTGTGCCTCTGATTATTACTCCACCACTATGCTCCTTCAAAACTACTCGAATTCACCACGAAAAGGAAGTTCAGCTAAGTTCAATCCCTAGCCAGTGTTTCCTCCAAGCTGTCTTTTCTCCGTCCCCTTCAATGGAACTCAGATTTACATTAGCATTACACAACTTTGCACCAACAATACATATAATGACCTAAATTATTCAGTGTCATCCCTTTCTCCTGTCCTCATTCTTCCATCCCTCTCCTCTTCCCCGTCACGTCCACTTTCAATCCTCCACCAACACACGTCATCCCTTTTCCCCGTCTTCTCCTCCCGTCCTTCTACTCGGAATCCTACACCAACAATCACTCGGGGCAACACTCCCAAGCAGCCAGCACAACTTCACCAGCAAATCACAAAAACGTAAAGGGTAGCCTAGTTAATCCTTCTCCCAAGTCTCCATCCCTCCTGTCCCGCTCCCTGCTCGTCACCGCCACTCACACTCCTTCACCATCCAGCAACACAATACTCCCTGACGGCAAACAACTTCACCAGTAAATCACATCATCAATTCGGCAACAAAAATGTCACTGCAGTCGTCAACACCACGCCCCCCCATCCCCACCCCACCCCCACCCTTCTTGCCAACACTCCTTCCCTCACACGTACGAGATAACAGTGCCCCCTACTCCTTCACTACTCCCTACTGAACAATCACGTCAACACCACAAACCCCTCACCCCACTCAGTACCATTAATCCCTTGCATCATACGAGGTCAAAGAAACCCTGTGTGACCCAAACCAACCCCCTTCTGTGTTACTCCAAACCCAATAACTAAACCATCTTCCTTCTGCGTTACCTAAACCCATTAACTAACCCAACCAACCCAACAACTAAACTAAGCAACAACCCCCTTCATCCTACCCTACTGGACCCCTCCAACCAAACAACCAACAGATGAAACCACGCATGCTGTTGCCCTGTCCTGACTCCTGAACCCCCGCAGATTCAGCACACCTCAGCACTCAGGCCAGATGAGGTCAAACACACGCTTCACCTCACGTACAAACAGACAGCAGCGTGCAGGTTTTCAGATGACCTGCACAGAAATCAATGGACTGCCAACCGCTACTCTATTAGCCTTCACGACGATGCTTACACAAGAGTTATTTCCATGGTGGTAATCGGAAAGAAAGATCGAGAAAAAAGTAACAGAGACAAGTAAAAAAAATCGCTATGGGGTTTGATTATGAGCCTTGCAAGTATCTATGGTAGTGAGTTGATTAGATAAGGAACAGTTTAAAACATGCTTACATCGTTTCACTGTTACGAGGCTTGTTACAGTACTCTAGTAAGATCAGGTATAATCGTAGCCAACAGAAACAAAGATTATTTCCTTGTTCGTGGCAGCTGCTTCCCCAGCGTAGCCCAACTCACAAAGCTTGTAACACTACTTGACTTATAAATGGCAAACAACTGACAACAACAATAACAAGACATCCCTCTCCTATCCACATCAACAACAACAACAAAAAAATCCTTCTTTTAACTCTACGACGACAATATCAACAATCCATCTCCAAATAACACAACAACGAAACCTCCTCCTTCAATCTCTGTATATTTCGACTGTAAAGGCAAACCATCACCCACATTACCAATATAAAATCCTGAAACCCATCATGATTATTATAATGTTAAAGTTTTGAAGTTGCTTACCGGTGCAGAGATCTAATTATTAACTTACGCCGCTCAATCCAGGTAGTTATGATCATGCAGGCTAATACAGTTAATCATATATACCTAAATTCGTTTCCTAAGAATATTGGGTCGTATTTTAAAACATTTCGTCGCCCAAGTTCACATATTTGACATGGCTTTCGTAGGAGCTGTAGGCCATTCCAGGGGTAGTTTTATGACCCTGGAGGTAGTTTGACCCTTCTTCTGTGCCATGAACCTTAAAAAAATACTCATGAAATACAGATTGATCCCCTCTTTGACATTTAGAAATAGTTGATGTGAGAAGCGATGGTGTCTTAAAATACGGCCCATTGCCACCAGATCTTTGTCTTCCTCGTGTCCATATGGTCCTGGAAACGGATTCTTTTGCCGGCTTTGTTTCGACGAACGGCCTCCGTGATGCGTCTCCTGCAGTCAAAAGAAAACTGAGGTCCTCGACTCCTCGCGGCTGCCGTATTCATCACTCGGTTTTGTTGTGCTCGAGTCGTTCGAAAATAGTATTGGAACATGATCGTCGGTTCGTTATTCCATTTACTGTTACTTCTTCAACGCTGCGTTTCTCCTAGATTTATTTAGTTAATTTTCTTTCCAAACATTTTCCCTTGTTATTTTATTTTCTGAACTCATCCCTAACTATGAGAGGAAGTATGTGTCAAACGGCAACGCTGATACGACTGGTAGTTATAGTTCATAGTGGTGATTTAGAAGTCTTATTCTTTTTTCTTTTTTTTGTGTGTGTGTGTGTAAGCGTGGGGGGAGGAGGGGTAAAAATGGTATCTGTTTAACTTTATTTACTCATCCACTAGAAGAACAAGAACAGCCAAGTAAATAAAAGCACCGGCGGGAGGCAAGGAGGCGAACATTTCTCTCCAGGGTCACACAGCTGCAGGCCCAACACCTCCTCCTCCTCCCGGCCTCCTCCTCGTGCCGCGCGCCTTGCTGTCGCTGCCTTCATTTCCCTCAGCCTTGCCCGAAGGTTGTTTCAGCATTACCCGACGAGGCAAGTCGTCACGCTAGCCGCCTTGCTGCTCTAAACAGGCCATGACGGCATGATTAAACATAATAGTCTGACGCTAAAGCCCCAATACCTGAGGTGAAAAAAAGATGAAAAATGGAAAATAAAAGCTGCGTCAGGCACAATTCCGTGCTTAGAGCCACTGCCAGGGGATCAGAGGCTGGGGACGGTGGCGGCGGAGGGTGTAACAACGTGCTGCGGGGGCCAGGGGTCAGCTGCAGTCCCCCCTCTCCCCCCCCACTAGGTGTTACCACTGCAGCAGCCTCACATCGCCCCACACACCAGCAACACCACCCATCCGCCATAGGTCACCTCCACGGTAGGCCCAAGTGGTACGTTTGCTGAGGCTTAAACTTTTTTTCCTTGGTTTTGTTTATAGTGTGATGAAAGAAGCAAAGGTTGGTGTTGTCAGATGCTCCCACCCCTCACACCAACTATTTCCAAAGGCCAAAAAGGAGGTTAATCGAGTTCTAATAAGCGTTCTTTTAGGTTCACCGTGCAGAAGAAGGTTCAGACCCCTGGAAATGCCCTAAACTCCCACGAAAGACTAGTAAATTACGTGTTCTTGGGTGCAGAAATGGTTCAAAATATGCCCCAAAGGCCTGGTTGTGTTGAATGCCATGGTAGTATAGTGGCACTTCGTCCTCCTCTGCCTCCTCCTCCTCCTCCTCGCGCCGCCGACACCACCTCAGCATTACCTTGATTGGCTGGGACAGATGACGTTAGCTGGTGTTCTGCCGGACCAGATGTAACGTCTGCACACTCGCACTCCTTGCCCATCACGCCCCCACCCACACACTATCCTCCCCACCCCATAAGAGCCGCACCACCCATCCTTCCCACCCACCACCACCAAGGCTCCCTCCACTACCCCTTCCACCCACCCTCGAGACGCACCACCCGAAGAAGGGCTGCAGGATGAAGACTCTGACCCCGTGACTCGCGAGATGATTTGGCTTCCCTTTTATTCTAGCAGATTCGACGTCTTGACCACCGCGTAACAGTGAGAGGACACACACACACACACACACACACACACACACACACACACACACACACACACACACACCATGACAGCAGTATTGATTGGCATGGTGCGTACAAATTGGTGGTGTACATAATCGACATCACTATATACACAACCTCCACATCAACATCAAAACTCTTCGAAACTTTCTTATATACTCTATACAACCTCATCCTTAGTATAGCCAGTAAACTTTTAAAAACTGGCCTACATACTCGACTTAACAACATACTCAATACAACCTTATCCTTAAAAAAAACTCTGGAAACTGGCCTACATACACTCGATTTACAACAACATACTCACAACACCACCAGAACCTTATGTTATAGCCAAAAAACTCTCTTCGAAACTGGCCTACATACTCGACATTACAACATACTCACAACACCACCAGAACTTCATGTTATAGCCAAAAAACTCTCTTCGAAACTGGCCTACATACTCGACTTCACAACATAAACCTCAATATATCCAGAAACCTCTTTTCAGACTATAGCGTATACATACTCAACTTCCCAGACCACTCAACCTCAAACTCCACCTCAGTACAGCCAGCCGGAAACCTCATATCGAAAATGGCCTGAAAATCCGCGGTAATTACATAGTACACCCGCGATATAATCTTTCCCAAGGTGCGTTACGTCGGACCGCGCGAACTGGTGGTGTTGATGGTGACCCGGATAGCCGCTGGGACCATCGATAGTAGATAATGGCGGTGACAACGATCCCTGCCACCATAACCACCGCCACAGCCGCAGCTACACGCAACTGCTACTACAACCCTGCTACCACCAACCCCCCCAGGCCTGAATAACACCCTCACGACACCATTGCCCGCCACACACACACACACACACACACACACACTTGCAACACACGCCTTTCGCAAGATCACGGCGGCTCTATCAACCCGAGTGTCGCCATTACACTTCCAGATAAATATCCCCCGCCGCCGCTCAGCAACACACACACACACACACACACACACTGAGGCACGATGGATGTGTGAATGCATCTAATAGGGTGATTAACGCCTTGAATACAGTACCTATGCAACCACTTCTTTCAAATAATCCTCACCATCCGATCACATACACACACACACACACACAGACAATGAATGAACAGCTAATGGGTTGATGTAAGGGGCAAATACAACCATTACACCCACAGCTTACACGTCAAGACAACACTTACTAAACACACCTACACATTGACACGCCTCCATTACAAATCCGATCTACGACGCATTTGTATACAGTCACCCAGCAAAGAAAACCAAACCCAAGAACATGACGTAATATGAAAACTGATTAACTTACGCCACTTAGCAAGGTTTATTCATCTCTAGTTTTCATTCGTTATCTATTCTATTATTACAACGTTTGGCAATACTTGAGGGGAAGCAAAGAAAACCCAACCCCAGAGCATAACGTAATATGAAAACTGACTAACTTACGCCACTTAGCAAGGTTCTTTCATCTCTAGTTTTCATTCATTATCTATTCTATTATTACAACGTTTGGCAATTCTTGAGGGAAAGGGAACTAGATACAACCAGGTAAAAGACACGTATACATCTCCACTTCCACAATCACAGGACACAAAACAGTTCACGATACACAAAAATACAGCTTGCTCCACATCCGCCCCTAATGAGAACACGTCCCAGGTAATGACAGGTAAACCGCAGGATGTCTTATTACGGATTACAATCTTCGACCAGCTAAGACCGACTCAAAACGTCTCCGAAACAATGAAAGCAAGTGATTAGCGATATTATACGACGTTCGGTGACCCCAATAGCAGACAGCACAACCGACCTACATTCAGACACTGGTTAACCCTGGAAAGCGAGAGAGAGAGAAAAAAAATGGTCCAGAGAAGGAAAACAAAAATAAAAATAAAATGTTCAAGTCACGGCGGCGAAAGTGGAAATAATGAAAAAGTGAGGTGGCGTGTCCTTGTTTTCGTCTAAAGGAGGAGGAGGAGGATGAGGAGGAGGAGGGGGGTGATACCATTGAATACCCGAAGAAAGTGTCGAGGTTGTTCACTGATCACATCGGGGCTACAAAACCTGACGGAGGGAGGGTGAGGGACGCTGCCGGCCAGGGTGGGTGTGGTGACTCACTGCTGGAGGAGGAAAGGGAAGGGGAAGTATGGGAATGGTGTGAAAAAGCAAGAAAGGAAGGCAGTAGTGGTAGTGGTAGTAGTAGTAGTAGTAGCTGGGCATCATATAAGTATTAATAACAGCAGTGGTAGTGGTGGTGATGTTAAGAATGAAGAGAAGAAACGATGATAAAAGTAGGAATAAGTGAGGGACAGCGAAAGAAAGATGAACAACAGGAAGGAGAGAGGAATAGAGGTAAGGATGAATAAAGAGAGTTGGAGGGAGGGAGCGAAAGAGAAAGAAAGGAGAGGAGCAACAGGAGAAAGCAAAAGAGATGAGTGAGAAGAGATGGAAGGAGGGAGAGAGAAAGAATGATGAGGAGCAACAAGAGGAAAGGAGAGATGGAGTAAGGAGAGAAAGGACTAGTTAGGTAAGGAGTGAGGAAGAGAGAAAGAGATATAGACGCAACAGGAGGGAGAAAATAACAAAGACCGGTAAAGAGGAATGGAGAGAGGGATGGAGGGCGTGAGTGAGAGTCGAGACAACTCCCACCAATAACCAACCTAATGACGCTTCATCTCCTCCGAACGGCCGTAACAATATTCAAGTGATTCACGATATGGTTCAGGCTTCAATTCGGGCTCACAATTACTCTCGCTAGCGGCCGGGAATCATGCGGCGGAGGCGGGAAGGTTTGGGCTGGGAGTTTCCGCATTACGGGGTTCAATTTGGCCTCAGATTCGAACTTCGATTCCTAGTCTCATCTGCGGCTCGAACCTAATTTGATGGGGGAAAGGTTGACGCTCCTGTTGAGATTTGATTCTCCTCCCTGACCTCTTTGATGCTCCTTTCAAATCCAAGGAAGTGTCTGATGCTTTCACCATTCACCTCAACCTGCCTATTTCAGGATGAGGATAGCAGTCACCCATTCTTATTTCTTTCCATGCAGAAGTTAGGTTAGTTCTCCTCCCTGACCCATGCTCCTTTCAAATCCTATAGAATGTGTCTGATCCTTTTATCATTCACCTCATTTAGTCTACCTATTTCAGGACAAGGATAACAATCACCCATTTTTATTTCTTTCCATGCAGAAGTTAGGTTAGTTCTCCTCCCTGACCCATGCTCCTTTCAAATCCTATAGAATGTGTCTGATCCTTTTATCATTCACCTCATTTAGTCTACCTATTTCAGGACAAGGATAACAATCACCCATTTTTATTTCTTTCCATGCAGAAGTTAGGTTAGTTCTCCTCCCTGACCCATGCTCCTTTCCAATCCTATAGAATGTGTCTGATCCTTTTATCATTCACTTCATTTAGCCTGCCTATTTCAGGACGAGGATAACAATCACCCATTTTTTTTTTCTTTCCATGCAGAAGTTAGGTTAGTTCTCCTCCCTGACCCATGCTCCTTTCCAATCCTATAGAATGTGTCTGATCCTTTTATCATTCACTTCATTTAGCCTGCCTATTTCAGGAAGAGGATAACAAGCACCCATTTTTCTCTTTCCATGCAGAAGTTAGGTTAGTTCTCCCTGGCCTTTTCCCATGCTCCTTTCCAATCCTAGAAAGTGTTTGATCCTTTTCACCGTTCACCTGTTTGCGGTAGTGTTCTAAGCGCTAATTGGTTCACGGATAGAGAAATGCAATATCCGTCAGGGTTACTTTATTCACAAAAAACATACAAAAGTCATTGAGCCAGACAAAACACATAAAAGAGGTGATTGAGTGTATATGCGTGTGAATGAATGTTGTGTAGTGTAGAGGACATATACGTGTTGGTGTGTGTAGTAAACAATATGTAGAAGAGAACTGTAGCAAGACGAGGACAGACAGTGGAAGATAAACAAATAACAGGAGATAAACAATTAGACGCACAAGACACAGCGAGACGGGAGCATGAACGAAAACGTTGACACACACCTTCCCTGACTAGTCTATCCAAGGACGAGTATAACAACGTCTCATACCCTTTTCTCTCTCATCCCTCACAGAGTTTACGTTAGTTCTCTTCTTTTGACTTCTTACCATACTACTAGAAAGTGTTTAATCCTTCTACAATCCCCATTCTTCACTTGCCTATCCCCGGGCGTATACAACATTGTCTCACCAATACCTCTCTCAATAACAACATCTCATACCCTTTTCTCTCTCATCCCTTACAGAGTTTACGTTAGTTCTCTTCTTTTGACTTCTTCCCATACTCCCAGAAAGTGTTTAATCCTTCTACAATCCCCATTCTTCACTTGCCTATCCCCGGGCGTATACAACAATGTCTCACCAATACCTCTCCCACCCCCTGCAGAGGTTTTGTTGGCTTTACTCCCTCACCTTTTCCAGTGTTCCTAGAAAGTGCAATCCCATCACCATGCACATTCCAAGACTCGCCTACACCAGGACGAGTAAAACGATGTCTCATCCATTTCTCTATCATCCCCTGCAGAGGTTTTGTTGGTTCTCCTTCCTGACCTCTTCCCATGTTCCTAGAAAGTGTTTATTCCCGCCTTACGCTCCTTGGAGAACCTAAGGTGTTTAGTTCCTTTACCCCGCGTATCAGAATGCGTGCGACATTATCTTATCTACTTCCCTTATCCCTTGCAGAGTTTTTGTTCTGTCTGTTCACTCTAATGCTCCTTTGTGAGCCCAAGAAGAATGTTTAGCTCTTTTACCATCGTCTTCCCAGTCTCTCAATATGTCATGATGAGTGCAACACTTATCCACTTCTCTAATCCCCAGCAGAGGTTTTGTTCTGTCTGTTCACTCCAATGCTCCTTTGTGAACCCAAGATGTTGTTTAGCTCTTTTACCATCCTCTACCCAGTCTCTCAATATGTCATGATAAGTGCAACACTATCTTATCCACTTCTCTAATCCCCAGCAGAGGTTTTCTTATCTGTGTCCTACGCTCCTTTCACACCCACGATGTTTAGCTCTTTTACCATTGTCTTCCCTAATTCCCAGTGTCCCAGAATGAGTGCAACACAATAGCTCACTTACTTACCTCATCCTATGCAGAGGTTTTGTTCCTTCTAACCCTCCTACGCTTCTTTCAAACCCTAGAAAGTTTATAGTTCCTTCACCTTCCCCTTCCTTCACTCGCACCTATTAGGAACGCTTGTAACGGCATCTCTCGCTCCCTCTGGTGGCGCGCCCTCACACCTCGCCTTTTACAACCTTCAGAGAGACGATTGGGCATTTTGGGGAGCAGGAGGTTGTTAAGAGGGACGAGAGAGAGAGAGAGAGAGAGAGAGAGAGAGAGAGAGAGAGAGAGAGTGAGTAAAGCGGGTCCAAAATAGCTCTCCAGTAGCAATAAAGTCCGCAACAACAGAGGCTCGTGTGCCGCCTCGCCCCTGTTGATTGTGTGTCCCTCTGTTGTGTGAGCGTGTCTGTTGGTCTGTTTGATTGCCTTAACTCGCAATCCTTCAGTCTACTCATGCATCAGTCACTCTCCCCCAGTTAACAGTTTTCGAACAGTCTGCGCCACCCGGCAAGCCCCACTACAAGTTCCTGTCCATATTTTGTCCTTTTATCTGGGAAAAAGCGCAAACTTTTGTTCCCTCCTGACTCACGGAAATGTTTCACTTTTACGGGCAGTCTATCGCCTCGTCATATCTACTCCGACACTTTTTACTTTACTTTTTATTTTATTTTTCTGCTCACCAGCGCGAGTGCTTATCCTCTTTATCTTTCCCTTATCATTAACCTAACACTTTTCTTATCAGTGCCTTGCTGTCCCATTTTATCCAACCTGTCTATCTCTCTCTCTCGGCTCTGTCAAGGTTTTCTGGTATGAGTCTGTCGTTCTGTCAAACTGTCAACCACCAAATGCATATTACTACATTTTCTGTTGTTTTTGTTTTCGTGTTTACTTGAAAACTAGCAGTCGCCTGTCAGATGTTCTAATGTGCATCAACTTGTTACTTTTTATTTCTCTACCAATAAAACTTAAACAAGATTACTCTATCCAAATACTAACAAACTGGAGGTGAAGGTGAGAAGACGCACAGGGAAAACAAGTAGGTGGTGGGGAAGAAGAGACTGAAAAAGCGGTCGAGGCGAAAGAAATGCTAGAGGAGAAAAACAAAAAGAGGGGATGAAAGAAAATAGAAAATGACAAGAAACTAAGAAAAAGGAGGAATAATAGAAGCTCAAGGTAGTGACGTCTTGAAGAGAAGAAAGGGGTTTAAAAATAAGCGGAAGAAATCAAAAGAGAGAAAAAAATGTTGAGAGGAAAAATACGTGTTGAAATCTATTCGAAGAGAGAGAGAGAGAGAGAGAGAGAGAGAGAGAGAGAGAGAGAGAGAGAGAGAGAGAGAGAGAGAGAGAGAGAGAGAGAGCATGGAGACAATTTCCCCGCCCCTTTTGTCATAAGTATACCATTATATCTTGATGTTTAAATAAAAGAGAGAGAGAGAGAGAGAGAGAGAGAGAGAGAGAGAGAGAGAGAGAGAGAGAGAGAGAGAGAGAGAGAGAGAGAGAGAGAGCACCACTGAGAAAAAGGAGGATCAGAATATAGGCTTACAGGGTGGTGACTGAATCTGGCAGCACAGGTCACGCCGGGATTCACCTGGGAGAGGGTGGTCACGCGGACACACCTGTAGTCCCGGCCCAGGTGACGCTAATTGGCACATCCACGTGTTGGCAGGTGAACCAGGTGACCCCTTCCTCCTCCACTCACCTTCACCTAAGCATTTCTAGTCTTATCTGAACAGAGGAAGGCTCGTCTAACGGAAAGGGATTTGAGATATATATAAAAGTTGAAGGATGTAGAGTTTGTGACTATACGCCTCGGTAAAATTTGTCAAGCAACAGTAGATGATAAACCCATGCATGTAAGATTCTCTCTCTCTCTCTCTCTCTCTCTCTAAACACACACACACACCAAATGGAGGAAGGAGGAGGAGGCACCCAGAAGAACGAAATCAGTGCTGGGACACGAACGTTTTGACAACATCGATGATCAGTAAACAACACTTCTTTCTTACATAACTGCTTTACTTAACGTTTATTAATATTATTTTGGGGGCGTCCCATTTCCAGTAAAGGAGGAGGAGGAGGAGGAGGAGGAGGAGGAGGAGCAGACGCCGCCGCCGCTTCCACTAGACGGCGACGCGGTGCTGGTAATTTACAGGAATAACCAAGCAATAAAGTTGACATTTCCTCGAGGGGATTCAATATTCAGTTGTTTTCAATAGCATCTACGACAACTTCCTAATAGAACCCCAGGCCGACGATGGGGTCTTGTAGGGGAGACGCGGCGGGAAAGGGAGGAAGTAGAGGTCGGGAAAAGGGACTGAAGAGGGAGACACGAGTGGAGAGAGAGAGAGAGAGAGAGAGAGAGAGAGAGAGAGAGAGAGAGAGAGAGAGAGAGAGAGAGAGAGAAATAAGAAAAATAAATGAAAGGAAAAGAAGATACAGATAGATAAAAGAAACGAAAGAGAGAGAGAGAGAGAGAGAGAGAGAGAGAGAGAGAGAGAGAGAGAGAGAGAGAGAGAGAAATAAGAAAAATAAATGAAAGGAAGATACATAGATAAAAGAAACGAGAGAGAGAGAGAGAGAGAGAGAGAGAGAGAGAGAGGTGGGAGTTAGGGGGGAATGTCCTCCAGCTATTCTTTCCTTAGAGGAGGAGGAGGAGGGGGAGGAGGAGGAGACGCACGGGAGGAGAAAAGATCACCAAGGCGAGCGAGAAAAATAGTTGAAGGAAAACTTGCAGTGAAAAAAGAAGCAGAAAGAGAAAGGAATGAGGAAGAAATAGATGTGATGTCAATAAGGCTCAGGGATAATGAAGGTGTGTGTGTGTGTGTGTGTGTGTGTGTGTGTGTAGGGTAAAGAGAGGTGGCAGAGCTGATGAGGAGGAAGACACCACATAAGACAGCTCCTCCTGCTCCTCCTCTTCTTCTCTCCCTCCCTCCAGCTGCCCCCCGCCTCGGTCCTCAGCCCTCCAGCGGTGGCTACGAGTATACCTGCCACCCTCTGCCCGACCACCGACGCCTACCACCACTACTACAACTACTACTACTACTACTACTACTTTCCCTTCCCTTCCGTCCGTAGCCAGTAAATGTGAAGTCCTTGTGTGGGGGAGGAGGGAGGGGTGCAGGAACTTTTTTTTTTTTTTTTTTTAATATAGATACGTGTGTTATTTCTTGCTCGACTCATCCAATGCCTTAGGGAGATGTAAAGCTGTATCGCAAGTATGAGGTACAAACATTAAGCTCCTTTTTGTCCCTGTGTGCGTACGTGTAGGTAGTCGAACGTGTGCACATACCCACTGCAGTTATACCAGCGAACAACCCGAGGTAACCATTCCACAAAGACTCGCTACACAAAGAATTACAAAAATCTCTCCCCGGTGGGTTAGGTAAAATGCTCCCCCCCGCCCGCCCGCCTCTCGCCTACTAGACAAGGAGACTTTCCACCGTTGGGTCCCAGGGGGAAAAAAAATTAGGACCACTGCTGGCCGGCCGCTACAGACCTAAGAATGGCTACGAGGTGGGTAGAGGAGATGAAGAAAGAAAGGAAGGTGGTTAGAAGATGAAGAAAGGGGAGAAGGTAAGGATGGAGAAAGAAAGGGGGGTAAAGATGAAAGAATGGAGAAGGGAAATGGAGAAAGAGAAAGACTAAAGGAGTGGAAGAGGAAGAGGAAGAAAGGTAAGGGAAAGATGATGAAATAAGAGAACGGGAGGAAAGAGGGAAAAAGGCAAGGTTATGTGTGGGTAAAGAAGGAAGAATGGAGAAGGGAAATGGAGAAGGAGAAAGACTAAAGAAGAGAGCAAAGGGAGAGGAAGAAAGGTAAGGGAAAGATGATGAAATAAGGGAAGTGCAGGAAAGAGGGAAAAAGGCAAGGTTATGGGTGGGTAAAGGAGATGAAGAACGGGGAAGGGAAATGGGGAAAGAGAATGAAGTTAAGCAAAGGTAGGGGAGGAAAGATAAAAGGAGAGATGGAGAAATAAGGGAGCTGGAAGGAAAAGGAAAAAGGAAAGGTTATGGAAATGTGAAACGGTGAGGAGGAAGGGAAATGGAGAGAGAAAGAAGGTAGGCTGAAGGAGCGGGCGAAGGTAGGGGAGGAAAGATAAAAGGAGAGATGGAGAAATAAGGGACTGGAGGAAAAAGGGAAAAAGGAAAGGTTCTGGAAATGTGAAACGGTGAGGAGGAGGAAAATGAAGAAAGGACAAAACGAAAAAATGGAAAAAAGGAGGAAAGATAAAGACTAAAGCTAGATAGATGTGAAAGGAGAAGGGACCGGGGAAGAAAGTGGGGAAAGAAGGGAAAACTAGAAGATAAAAAAAAGGTAGAAGGGAACTGGAGGAGGAGAGAAAAGGGAATTTGTAAGGCAAGGCGAATGAGTGGTGGGTACGGGAGGGAGAGCAAGAGAAAGGGAGAGAGGAGGTAGATGCGGAACGTTGACGGGAACTGGAGGGGGGAGAGGGAGAGGTAAGGAAGAGGGGTCGGGGAGAGAAGGGTGTGTTAGGTAGGGCGAAAAACTACTGGCGCCATAGCAATGAACACACTCTAGGACTGTCTATGTTGCCTTGAAGAACCGGGGAGAAAGCACGTTTAAACACACACACACACACACACACACACACACACACACACACACCTGGGGCGGCCTCGACATCCAAAATAAACCACATACCTCAATGAGTGACGTACTGATTCCTCTCTCTCGCTCACCGTCCACTTCATACCCACCCCAAGACATCGCAAGAACATCCATTCACACCAATAATAATAATAATAATAATAATAATAATAATAAAGAGAAAGAATACATCCCGCGAAGCATACATGTGTTAGTAGTATATACCCTCGCTTTCACCAGCCATGTCTTCACTCATCACGCTCAAATATAAACTGTATTGACAAATCTATCCCCCCCCCCTGCCACCACCATCAAGAACATCAATAACAAGAACAACTGCGGCAGTCAACATCCCCGCACGACACAAGCTGGGCGGGCGAGCGGAGGCAGGCGGCGCGGGAGCCAAAAATCGTGTATAGGAAAAAGGGAGGAAAAAAGAACGGAGTAAAACACGTAACAAAAGCATAAAGAGCTCGAGCAAGAGGCGGCCGCCGCGCCCCCGAGGAGCCACCAGCAGCCAGCGGCCGCCGGGTATCACCCTGTTAATATATTTGTTCTGTGTCCGTCCTGTCCCGCAGCGTGCACCGGGCAGGCTCCGGGGCCGCCGATGATTTAGGAAAACCAGCACAAAATTCAATAAAGCGTTGTGGAGCTGGATTTATACACTAACGTATTTTCAGCATTTCACGTCCTTTTGGCAGATTCTGTATTTCGCGGGACGCATCTTTTCCCAACCGCAGCCGGCATCCAACTTGGCGCCCTCCAATTTTAGCGTTTCAGAATGGTTCGTCCGTTCCACTCGCCGAGCGTCAGTCGATCCCGCGCCTCCGCTGCTCACTGAAGGGCGGGGGAGCGGCGGGGGGTGAAGGGGGTACACGGATGCCGCCGCAGTCATTGTTAATGCTTTCTTAAACAGTCTGGAATAATAGGAAAACTCCTGTAAAATATGCGATCACTGTGACCTTAAATACTTAAGTGTTCCACCGCTCCCGTCCTGTCAAGGCATTATGGGCCTTACGTCCCCCACGCGCGCCTCCACAATGCACGTAAAGTTCACGATCAACAAGGCACATAATTGCGTGCACCGATCTCAGCCATTCCCGGAGTAATATTGATTTGTCTTTCTCTTGTGATATCTGCCACATTATTTATTATTCATGCGGCGGCCAACGCAACGGTGCCTTTTCTCTATTTCCGTCGGTTCAGGGGCGGCAGGGGGGAGGGCCAGCCGAGAATTTCCATAATACACAATTCTCCCACCAACAAACTAGGTAAAAAAGAAAGACATTCACCCCCGCGAAAATAAAACACATACAATTTTTTTCTAATCTACACAGTTACAAAACACGGAGCTAAAGCTGGATCCCTCTCTTCTTCCCGGGCTGTGATGTGTGGGGAGGTGTATTAAGAGGCGACGTACGGCTCGGCATCGCAAACACCATATAACAGAACGAAAAGGAGACCGAAAATACACCTTACAAGAGCCAACACATGTCTTTACAAGTCCGCGAAAAACACGAGCCGCCAAATCCGAGACCGCATGGAGTCCTATTAAGTTGCCAAGTTTTCTCTTATCAACACAGATTTCCAGATTTCTTGAAACTCTCTCCCGACTCGTTATACCTCACAAACAGCATATATTTATCACCTATACTTACATGCTAAATTATTTCATGGCCGGACCCACAAGAGTAGCTGTATATATTCCCAGGGAAAAAAAGTATTGAATATTTGGCACCGTGGACGTAAGGACGTAAGCAACAACAATTATTGTCAACAGTCAGACAGTGTTACCAACGACTCCCGAAAATTAACCGCCTTGCGTAGGTTATTCAACTAAATTCTCGGTGCTCAAGTCCTCAAAATTAAAACTTCGTAAACATTCTGGCTCTCAAAGAAAACAGAACCCGACGTTACATAACAGAGCGGCGGCGGGCGGCGGAGCGGCAGCCTGAGCGAAAAAGTATTAAAAGTGTTCCAAGAGAGGAGAAACAGAGGGCGAGGAGAGCATCGGAGTTCGCAGGAGGAAAGGAGAGGTGGAGGAGTAGGAGGAGAGTAGGAGGAGAGGAAGAAGAGGAGGAAGAGAGGAGGTCAGGCTGACAGCTTAACCCTCACTGTGGCGGTGTCTCACACACACACATACACTGAGCGCTGTTAGTGACATCCTCGGCCAGAAAATGTCTAAGCGCTAAATGGCATTATGTTCTGGCACATAATTCATAGGAGTTGAATAACACACCATTTCCCCAGTAACGCACCCGGGCAGCGTCTGGGGAATGGGAGGAGGGGAGGGTAAAGGGCGGAGTTCCTTTACTGCTAGACTTTAATTGTTGCTAGATCATTCATACATTCTTGCTGGCTTGCTGGCTGTACCTTTATTGATTAGACACCTTTGACGCGGGTGCTTAGCGTGTCAGGGTGTGGCGGTAACTTCTTGATCTGATAGCCCGGCGAGTTAATGGACCTGCTGAACACACGAGCAACAATGGATTTCAATACCGTGGCGGGGGTGTTGTGGAGCGGGAAGGGGATGGATGAATACGGTGGAGGAAGGGTTGTAAGAGAGGGATAGTGTTGGTTTTCACGGAAGGTTTTTTGAGAGCATTCTAGCAGAGAGGGAATGTGGGAAGTACAGGGTTGGAAGTCATTGATATCGTTGTTTGTTTTCACGGTCGTTTTCTGAAACATTATAAACAGTGAGCGATGTTGAGCGGGAAAGGGACTGTGCAATGTGACGCGAGGAGATGGAAGTGAAGGTATATAGCTAGTTTTCACGGTCGTTATATGATGGGGAGATGTAGAAAGAAAACGAGGGATGAGGAAACGCAAGGGAATGAAATTGAGCGAAAAATACTGCTGGTTCGTTTTACATGGTCGTCTTTCAAACCATGACGAGTGTTGGCAATGATTCTAAGCGATAATGTTCACGCTGGTGCTGGTGGTTCTGTTACTGTATACACCTACTGACAGCTCCTAATGGTGTTTATATGGTGTTAAACTCATAAAGGAGAACTTGTATTTGTTTATAAGCTGGCTACTCCCACGACAGATGTTCAACTTACCGTTTATCGAAGTGACACTCAAACCGCTTCTTTCTCACCTGCACTAACAGAGAGAGAGAGAGAGAGAGAGAGAGAGAGAGAGAGAGAGAGAGAGAGAGAGAGAGAGACGCGCGTTTGCTAGCAGGCCACAGTTCAACAAATAGTCGTCCTGTTGGCCTGTTTACTCGATTTAAGAGCAGGTGGGACAATCTGCCACTTACCAAACCCCACAGTCACGGCAACTAGCACTATCACTACCCCTCTCTCTCTCATTATATGGCTGTAACTTTCTCCATTGAGGTGTGTCATGTCTTCAGGTCTTCTAAGTCTAATATATTCATGATTTATTATATACACAACAGTAATTTATCTCTCATACAGCCCCTAAAGCACATTGATAACCTCTTGAAGCGCTCTCATAATTGGTATACAACTCAAGAATTATCGATAACAAGTAACTAGAGGAAATATCTTTTTTTTCTTAGGATGCTACAATTATGTCGGCTTCGTGCTGGTCTCAAACAATGGCGTTCTCGAAGTCTGGTTGGTTGCTGGCTCCTGTTCAAGAGGTTAAGACGAGCTACTACGAATGTGAATCAATAGTCGATATCACCCTCAACCCCTCCCCCCCTCAACTACCTTACCCTTTCTTACCCTCTTCTTGTCCCATCCCTTTTTCCCTTCCTCGCCAAGTTGCTGTCCTCCGCACTTCCTTCCATCCATTGACCGTCATGCTTCTGCCCCCAAGATGTGCAGCGTAAAGACACCACCGCCGCCACCACCACCATCCCTGATCCTTCCACCACCACCACCACCAATACCACTATCCCTGTCCCTTCCACCACCACTTCCGAGCCTATGTTAGCATCATCACCTACTACCACCCATCTGCATCACCCTTATCATCACTTCTAAACTAAATAAATCCCTTCGCTGATGTGCTACACTATTCCTTACAAGAGAGAGAGAGAGAGAGAGAGAGAGAGAGAGAGAGAGAGAGAGAGAGAGAGAGACTTATTTTTCGTAGTAAGCATTATCATATTTTCCCCTCATCCACGCTTAAAAACAACAACCAACACCAACATTCTCTCTCTCTCTCTCTCTCTCTCTCTCTCTCTCTCAAGGAGGCAGCAAGGCGAGGGTAGCAGCTTCAAGGGTGAGTGTCGGGGGTGTCACAGTAACTTAATCAATAGTGTGACATCGTGGTATGGAGCAACGGAGGTAGCGAGCGGGTTGGCGGCTCCCCATTCACGTGGCTCCTAAGGTGACCATTTACCTCCCTCGCTCCCTCTGTGACACTAATCGCTGCGTCGAGTTCGCTCCCTACACGGCAATGTGTCAGGTGAGGGGTGATGAATACACTTGTGAGGAAGAGAGGGACGGAAGGAGGGTTGCGAGAGGAGGCTTAAGAGAGGGTGCGAGGGACGGAAGAGGGGAATGGAAGGGATAGGGAAGCTAAAGTTAGGTAGGAATGAAGAGAAGGGAAAAAAGATTTGGAAGGGAGGGAAGGAGGGTTGGGAGAGGAGGGTTAAGAGAGGGTGCGAGGGACGGAAGAGGGGAATGGAAGGGAAAGGGAAGCTAAAGTTAGGTAGGAATGAAGAGAAGGGAAAAAAAGATTTGGAAGGGAGGGAAGGAGGGTTGGGAGAGGAGGGTTAAGAGAGGGAGCGAGGGATAGAAGAGGAGAAGGTAAGGGAAGGAATAGAATGAGAAGGAGAAAAGACTGGGAGAGAAGGCTTTGAGAGGGATAGAAGAAGGGAAGAAAAGGGGAAGATAAGGTTAATAGGGAAAGATAATATAGAAGAGAGGGAAGGAGGTTTGCGAGAGGAGGCTTTAGCGAGGGAGAGAGGGAAAGAAAGAAGAGGGGAAAGGGAAGGGAAGCTAAGTTAGGTAGGAATGAAGAGGAGGTAAGCAGAAATGAAAGGTTTGAACAAGCGAGAAATCCATTGAGAAGAGGAGAAAGAGCAGAGGAAGAGAGGGAAGGAGGGTTGGGAGAGGAGGATTTAGCGAGGGAGAAAAGAAAGAAGAGGGAAAAGAGAAGGGAAGCTAAGTTAGGTAGGAATGAAAAGGAGATAAGAAGAAATGGAAGGTTTGAACAAGAGAGAAATTCAAAGAGAAGAGAAAGAGCAAAGGAAGAGAGGGAAGGAGGGTTGGGAGAGGAGGCTTTAGCGAGGGAGAGAGAAAAGAAGAGGGGAAAGGGAAGGGAAGCTAAGTTAGGTAGGAATGAAGAGGAGGTAAGCAGAAATGAAAGGTTTGAACAAGCGAGAAATCCATTGAGAAGAGGAGAAAGAGCAGAGGAAGAGAGGGAAGGAGGGTTGGGAGAGGAGGCTTTAGCGAGGGAGTGAGAAAAGAAGAGGGGAAAGGGAAGCTAAGTTAGGTAGGAATGAAAAGGAGATAAGAAGAAATGGAAGGTTTGAACAAGAGAGAAATTCATAGAGAAGAGAAAGAGCAAAGGAAGGGACGGAAGGAGAGTTGGGAGAGGAGATATGGCAAGGGAAAAATGGATGGAAGAGGGGAATGGAAGGGAAGGAAAAGGGAAAGCTAAAGTTAGGCAGGAATGGAACGCTGAGTAGGTAAGAAGAAATTAAAGATTAGAACAAGCGAAAAAAACAAAGAGAGAATGATAAGGAGCAAGGGAGAGGAGACTTGGCAAGGGAAAAATGGGTGGGAGAGGGGAATGGAAGGGAAGGAAAAGGGAAAGATAAAGTTATGCAGGAATGGAACGCAGAGGAGGTAAAAAAAAAAAGAAGTTAGAACAAGATATAAAACCATAGAGAGAAAAGGAGAGAAACACCAAAGGAAAGGGAAGGAAAGTTGGGAAAAGAGGACGAAGGGAATGGAAGGGAAAGGAATGGAAAGGAAAAAGAAATGAAAGAGAAAACCATAAAAGAGAAAAGGGCAGAAACAGCAAAGGAAAGGGAAGGAAAGTTGGGAAATGAGGACGCAGGGAATGGAAGGGAAAGGAATGGAAAGAAAAAAGAAATGAAAGAGAAAACCATAAAAGAGAAAAGGAGAGAAACACCAAAGGAAAGGGAAGGAAAGTTGGAAAATGAGGACGCAGGGAATGGAAGGGAAAGGAATGGAAAGAAAAAAGAAATGAAAGAGAAAACCATAAAAGAGAAAAGGGCAGAAACAGCAAAGGAAAGGGAAGGAAAGTTGGGAAAAGAGGACGCAGAGAATGGAAGGGAAAGGAATGGAAAGGAAAAAGAAATGAAAGAGAAAACCATAAAAGAGAAAAGGAGAGAAACACCAAAGGAAAGGGAAGGAAAGTTGGAAAATGAGGACGCAGGGAATGGAAGGGAAAGGAACAGAAGGAGGGAAGGAAGGTTGGGAAAAGAGGACGCAGAGAATGGGAGGGAAAAGAATAGAAGGAAGAGGAAGAAAAAGAAATGAAATGTTAGAACAAGCGAGAAAAAAAAGAAAAAGAAAAACGGAGAAACAGCAAAGGAAAGGGAAAAAGAAGGTTGGGAAAAGAAGATGCAGGGAATGGAAGGGAAAGAAGAGGGAAAAGAAAAGGGGAGAAAGAGCAAAGGAAGGGACGGACGAGAAAAAAAAGAGCAGGGAAAAGAACGAGAGAAAAGCAAGAAGTGTGGGAAACAGGAGTAGAAAAAGAATGAAACAGGAGGGGAGGAAGAGAGCAGACGAAGGAAGGAGGAGGAGGAGGAGGAGGGGCGAGGGAGGGTAAAGAGTTAGCAAGGAGAGCGGCGAGGGAAGGAAGAGAGCGAAGGAGGGTGCAGGAAGAGAGAGAAGAGAGCGGAGGAGGAGGAGGAGGGAGAGGAGTGGAAAGAGAGCACAGGCAGGAGGTGGAGGAGGAGGAGGAGGAGGAGGATTACAGCAAAGGAGAATGGAGAGATGAGAGAAGGAAGGAAGGAGGAATAGGAGGAGGAGATAAGATAAATGAAGAGAGAGAGAAGGAAGAGAGCAAAGGTGAGAGAGAGAGAGAGAGAGAGAGAGAGAGAGAGAGAGAGAGAGAGAGAGAGAGAGAGAGAGAGAGAGAGAGAGCACAGGAGGAGGAGGAGGAGGAGGAGGAGCAGCAGCAGCAACAGCGTTTGGGGTGAAAGGTGGGTCAGTGGGTGGGACAGGGAGGGAGGGGGGGAGGGGGGAGGGGGAGGTTACCGCGACTGGGGAGGGAGGGAAAGCGAAGCAGAGAGGGTGGGAGAGAGAGGAGGAGGAGGGAGGGAGGGTGGTGGTGCGATAGGACAGAGGAGGAGGAGGAGGAGGCTGCAGGGAGAGAGGTAAGCCAAGGGTGGAGGGGTGAGGGTGGGGGATGGAGGAGGAGGTGAGGCATCCCGGGAGGAGGAGGAGGAGGAGGAGGAGGTAGGGAAGGAAGGAGAGGGAGAGGAATATCGGAGAGAGAGAATGAGGGAGGGAGGGAGGGAGGGAGGGAAAGAGAGGTATACACACACAGAGAGAGAGAGAGAGAGAGAGAGAGAGAGAGAGAGAGAGAGAGAGAGAGAGAGAGAGAGAGAAGGTGAGGTGAGGGGCACAGTCGCTTAGTCTACACACACACACACACACACACACACACACACACACACACACACACATCCTTGGGCCTCGTTGCTTCCCTCTGTATGGTGTGGGGTCACTCACCTTACCGGGGTCACATTAACACACACACACACACACACACACACACACACACACACACACACACACACACACACACATAGACAGACACAATCACCAACTGGTTCTGGGGGGCACTACTGGGGACTGGGGATAGCCTGGGAGAGGAGGGGGAGAGAGGGGGTCACTAGGAATGGAAGGGGAGGGGAGGAAGGGGAGAGAAGAGGAGAGGGAGGAGAGGGGGTCACTGGGAATGGAAGGAGAGGGGAGGCAGGAGAGGAAAGAGGAGAGGACAGGGGGTTAAAGAGGGAGAGGAGGAGGGAGGGAGAGGGAATCGCTGGGAATGGAAGGAGAGGGGAGGCAGGAGAGGAAAGAGGAGAGGACAGGGGGTTAAAGCGGGAAGGAGGAGGGAGGAGGGAGAGGGAGGGGAATGGAAGGAGAGGGGAGGGAGGCAGCTGGTGGAGGCTGGGCTGGGCTGGGACGGGGGGCGGACAGGGGGTCAGAGGTGGCGGGTTAAAGACGATAGCTCTCACGAAAATATACTGGGGGAAGGTGCCTCCCATGACTGTCGGAGGCCAGCGGGTGGGTCTCTTGCTGTGTTTTTCCCGTGACTCCCGGTGGCCGCGGCTGACTCTCCCTCCCCCGCCCTCCACCACCCTCTCTCTCTCTCTCTCTCTCTCTCTCTCTCCGCCGGTGCAGCGCTGACGGGGACTGACGCTGAGTGAGTGTGACGACGGGAACACAAAACGTTACTGGCGCGGCTGGTGACAATATACAGTGACGGACCGACGCGGGGAGACACAGATTCTCTCTCTCTCTCTCTCTCTCTCTGGGGGGAGGGGGTGACTAAGTGGGTGTTGTGGGCGGGGTTGAAGGCAACATTACCAACGAGGGTGATGACTGACACACTACGCAACGCAACGCCTGCAACAAATAGAATCTGCCAACAATATTTATAACTCTCTCTCTCTCTCTCTCTCTCCTGCGCTCGACACTCAAGCCCTTAAAGTTGTCACTGGACCAAGAATACCACCAGAGTCGATCTTATGTAGCGCTGTGCGGGGGGCGGCCCTGGGTGCTGCCCCCCCCGCCCCCCCTAACGCGGCCACTGACCACTCCTAACGTCCTGGAGGAGAGCCAAGCTTGAAAATCCCCAGAAATTTATAGTTCAGAAACTGCTGAGAGGACCAGATATATTCCTATGATGTTACTTGTGCTCGGCTCCGTCGGTCCGCAGCTGCCGGCGGGAAGGTCACCGCGCGGGGCCGCTGCTGCTGCTGCTGCCCCTACACGGTACGCCTTGTTCCTCCAGCCGTCCAGACCACCACGACCACCACCCACCACCACCTTACCCTCGGGGTGGGGGTGGGGGTACCCGCCATCCACCTCCAAGATGCAATGAGGTCTTCATCAACAAATATTATTTTGAAAGAAAAGTTTTTCGTAAAAAAGAATTAATGAAAATGTGAAGATATTTGAAAGTTTTCTTGGTGTGCATGTGTTAGTGTGTGTGTGTGTGTGTGTGTATATATATATATATATATATATATATATATATATATATATATATATATATATATATATATATATATATATATATATATATATATATATACACACACACACACACACACACACACACACACACACACACAATTAGTTTATGACAAATCAATAAAATATAATGTGTATATAATAAAGTGTTTTAATGCAGGCAAATCCTGCTCTGGCCCTTTAAACTCAGTAATACATGCATTGGATCACTTATTTATGAATGCAGCGCTGGATAATGGAAGAAGTCTGTCAGCGGCCCGGCCTTGCTCCGCCCTCGACCAGATGGTGATCGCCACCGGTTCCCGACCGCCCCGCCCACCGGGGCGGTGAGTCTGCACTGTTTACCGATATGCCACTGAGTTATAGTTATGACAAATCAAAAAGCCGAAAAACATCGGCGACGGAGGTAAAGCACAAACATATATCGTTCAGGCAATCATGCACGTGTGAGGCCCTGTGAAATTAAATGCTTATAATTGCTATTGTTTCAAACATTTAACAAATATTACCAGCACGTTTAATTACCTACAGTCTACATTTTCAAGACGGCGATCAAACTCCTAGATTTACTGACGCCGCACATCGGGATACGCAACGACTGGAAATTGCGGGTGTGTGGTTCAGCGAGGTGACCTTTGAAGGACTGCCTCTGAGCCAGAAACCAAGACGTCCTGCGGCTGCCTCCGGTGTAACGGGGCAGCACAACATTCGGACGAGGCTAGAGTCACGCTGAGTTACTTGATGTGTGCCATGTGGCCGCCTGCCGAGTGACACCTATCCGGTCTTTATGACACCCTCCCCGACCCCTTAAGTCGTTCTCAAATCATGAATGAACGAGGAAGTCATCTGGCGGTGCACAGTTACCTGAAGGTCAACCAGTTCCCTCCCCCTCCACGCACCATCCATCACGGTCTCACTCCGGGAACATCCTCGACACTTTCACTTAAGGACGGACTGGCAGACGTGATAGCAGGCCGCCGCTGGGGATGAAGCCGTCTCGGGCGTTTATGGCAAGACACAGCACCCACCCTCCCACGCTCCAGGGGCGGCGGTCGACGTCCTGACTCACGGGGGCGACGGGCGGCACCCAGCGTCACTCGTCTTCCCACGCCGCCCGTCACTGCCCGCCTCGCGTCGCTACACATTTCGTCGCCGCGTCCCGGGAACTTGCCAGCCTCATTAATGATAATACGCATCACATATTCAATTCACACACGCCGCTAAGCGAACTCATCCCCTCATTTACAAGCGCAGATTTCGCATTTCTCATTTTCCAGGTAGGCTATTCGCAGCTATCATCACGCCAACATTTGCCAAAAGCGAGGTGCAACATTTATATCTTTTATATATATAAGTAAAGATCAAGGTCAAGGTAACGTTTGCAGTGCAGATCACGCGCCCTTCCCTCCCTCCCTCACCCTCCCCTGCCCTCTTTATGCCTCCACCTGGTCCCGTTGGTGTTCTAATCATCGCTTTAAATTTTCCGCGGCGGTGGGCCTCCCCGGGTGTGAGTGACGCAGAGCACCCAGCCACCCGCAGCACCACTTGTCGCAAGCACGGCCGCCCCTCCAGCTGATTACAGGTGAGATTACGGCAGGTGGTGGTCCACTCGTGTTGTGTGGCGGTGAAGGGGAGGGGTGAGAAAGCCAGTGCTGGCGGGGGAAGGGGTTAAAAAGGAGGTGGTGGATGGGGAGGGGTGAGAATGAAGGTGTTGGAGGGGGAAGGGGTGAGAGGGAAGGTGCTGGCGGGTAAGAGCTGTGGGAGGGAAAGTCGGAGATGTGAAGTGAAAGGGAGCAAAAAGAAAAGGAGATAGATAGATAGATAGATAGATAGAGAGAGAGAGAGAGAGAGAGAGAGAGAGAGAGAGAGAGAGAGAGAGAGAGAGAGAGAGAGAGAGAGAGAGAGAGAGAGAGTTTAGGGAAGTAAGTGTTGCAAAGCGTGATGTGAGAAGAAACTAAGGATGAGAGGAAGGAGAGAGACGGAAGATGGATAAAAGGAGGCGTTCCAAGTGTGAGGTGGGAGAGGGAGGGAGGGAGGGAGGGAGTGAAGAGAAACAGGAGATAAATGAGTTCTTGGAGGAAGGAAGTGGAGGAAACTGTGATGTGGAAAGGACGGAGGAGGCGAGGGAGGAGAAAGGAGGGTTGAAAGGAGGAACTATTGAAAACCGTGTGTGCAGCGTTACCATATTATCGTACTCAAAACATCGCAGTTCCAGGGCCCAAAATTTTCGTAGCCACACAGATAACGCGATTCTAGGTGAAGTTATCGATAAAAGCGTTACTTGTTGGTGTTTGTTTCCTATATCGTGAGTCAAAAACCGAAAAATACGATATGCTGAGTGGCTGAGTACGATAATATGGTAACGCTGCGTGTGTGTGTATATGCGTGTGTGAATGGCAAGTTGAGAGATTCAGATGCTTCGTGACATGGTGAGGGTGAAGGGGGTAGGGTAGAGTGGAGTGTGTGGGGGATGGTGTGGGTTAGGGGGGGAAGATTTGACTGGAGGGAAGAATATTAAAGCTACAGAGAGGTTCCCGGAGCTTCACATGCCCCGGAAACATCAAACTCCCTAACACAGCTTCATTTCCCCTTCCTCAATCAGACATCCGACCGCACCTCCCTCCGTCCCTTCCTTCCTTTCTCTTCTCGCATCTCCCTCCGTCCCTTCCTTCCTTCCTCGACTTCCTTTTTCCACCACTCCAACCCAGAAAAGACGAACCGGACCGATAGACAATATAAAAGGTAAAACACACAAACACACACACACACACTGATAGATAGATAGATAAAAAGAAACAGATCGAGAGAGTCAATGCAACGGAAGTGTGTTAGTGCGGACGGGCGTGGCCATCCATCCAGTCAAGTCTTGCTCGCCCGTCAGACTGCGTAATGCCAAGTGCGAATTTGGACCGCCAGGGTGTATACAAGGGGTAGCTGTGTCCCTGCCCTGAGAGTGAGACACGCGGGCGATCCTCTGCCAGAAGGACGAGGAGGAGGAGGAGGCGGAAGAGTGGAAACGAGAATGGAAAAGAACACGAATAGAAGAGCGTTGGATAGATGTAGAAAAATATAGAAGGGGAGGAAGAGGAGGAGGAGGAGGAGATGAACACGAATAGAAAGAGAAAAAGAAAAGGGAGAAAGGAAAAGTGGTAAGAGAGGAGGAGGAGGAGGAGGAAGGAGAGGAGATAGAAAGCAAGATGGAGATGAACACGAATAGAAGAGCAAAGGAAGAGAAAACAAACAAATAAATAAAAGAAAGGGAGAGAAAGAAGAGATAACAGAGGAGGAGGAGGAGGAAGAGGAAAAGTGCAGCAAAATTATAGTGGCAATAGATCTAATAAAAGGAGAAAGGAAGAGAAAGAAGAGATAACAGAGGAGGAGGAGGAGGAGGAGGAGGAAAAGTGCAGCAAAATTATAGTGGCAATAGATCTCCCCCTCGCCTCTATTCATCGCGGGTTGGATAAACTTGGTTGAATCGCTAAGTTAGTTTGGCATAATCAAAGTTTGTCAATATGACGGGCAAACAAAAGCTGTGCCTCACTCCACTACAAAAAGGGAAGGGATGAGAGTGGGGTGGAAACTGTGTGTGTGTGTGTGTGTGTGTGTGTGTGTGTGTGTGTGTGTGTGTGTTTACCATGATAACTGATTAAGAGAAAGCTAATATTTCCTTTTTTTTCTGGGTGATAACTTGTATATGTTTTCCTATGTTTCATTTTAAGCTCTTTCTTCTTTCTCCCTTTCTCTCCCTTCCCCTTATCGGTCCCATTCTGCTTCGTCCTTCTCCTTCCCTTCCTGCCCCTTTCTTTTTTCTCCCTATCCCTTTCCTGTCCCCTTCCTTTCTTATCCTTCCTTCCTTTTCTCCCTTCCCTTCCCTATCCCTCCCTTTCTTATTCTTCCTTTCTCTTCTCCTTTCCCTTCCCTATCCCTCCCTTTCCCTTTCTTTCTTATCCTTCCTTCCTTTTCTCCCTTCCCTTCCCTATCCCTCCCTTTCTTATTCTTCCTTTCTCTTCTCCTTTCCCTTCCCTATCCCTCCCTTTCCCTTTCTTTCTTATCCTTCCTTCCTTTTCTCCTTTCCCTTCCCTATCCCTCCCTCCCCTTTCCTGTTCCCTTCCTTTCTTATCCTTCTAAGGGAACGTGTCAGCACAGTAAGCATGGCAGTCCCCGTAAGCCAAAAGCCACCCCCGCCTCCTCTCTTCCACACCACCCGCGTCATTACCTCAGTCTACGTTCCTTCCTCCTGCCGACCAGCCGCGGCGTGAGCTACCTGCCGCCCCGCCCAGCCACGATGCCCTTCACCGCCGCCATCCTCCTCCCCCAACACACTTCTTACCCGAGCTGCACCCTGCACCTCCCCCCCTTTTGTCAATGCAGCCCCGCCCAGCCCCGTCCCAGCCCCAGGGTGGGTCTGCCGCAGACTCCCTACACAGTAATTATAGTAACGGGAGTGCGGTGATCACCACACACACACACACACACACACACACACACACACACACACACACACACACACACACACACACACACACACACACACACACAAAGTGGAGTAGTTGCTAGGTGCAATGTCAGGCACTCACAAAAAAGGGGCTCCCCCCCCCCCCTTTACCCCCGCTCCGTGGCGTGTCTCCGCCGCGTGGTAAATAACTCTGAATAATCATTTTAACTAACACGGAGACCCGAACGTCCAAGGTCACCCAGAATATAAGTTTAATAACTTTAGAGCTAAATATCGCTACAAATTCTAATGATTAGGGGAAGGAATTATGAAGGTACGACATAATTCTAAATAATGAATGTAATGACAAGAATTAATGAGCTCACTTAATCTACTTTTTGTTTAGGGAAATATGAGAGGATAGCCATGATCTGGGGTTATAATATATAAACTGTGTGTGTGTGTGTGTGTGTGTGTGTGTGTGTGTGTGTGTGTGTGTGTGTGTGTGTGTGTGCGCGCGCTTCATCAAATACATGTATACACGCAAAAGGAGCACATTAAATTCTTACGTCTTATACAAAGGAGCACGACGATCCGTTATTTCTTGTCAACTCCGTGCAGGAACTTGGTATTCTGAAGGCCTCCCAGTACGGGCTGTCCTCAGAGGAATGAATGAGGATCGTTAATATTCAGGGTCGTATTTTAAAACATTTCGTCGCCCAAGTTTATATATTTGGCAGGGCTGTCGTAGGAGTTGTGTGCATTTCCAGGGGTAGTTTTATGACCCTGGTGGTAGTCTGACCCTTCCTCTGTACAGTGAACCTAAGGAAACACTCATTACAACCCATTTGACCCCCTCTTTGACCTCTAGAAATAGTTGATGTTAGAAGTGAAGGTGTCTTATAATACCAACCTCAGTGTTGTACCGATGGCAGAGAAGACTGTGACGGCCCTGATGACTGAGCGACGACCAATCTGCAACGCGTCTTGTACAGCAGACCCTTCAATAATTACACCGCGCGGCCCCAAATCCAGCGGGGCCTAATCTGGAGGTCGTGCCGGCCACAAAATATTGCCCCGGGGAGCTTATCCTCGCCATAAACTTTCGTCCTAAAAATCATGAGGCAGTTCCGGCAGCATGACACATTTTGAGCAAGATGGAGCAGCGCGCCAGGCCGCAAAAATGTGCTCTTTTCCAGGCACAGATTATGGCATAAAGAATTTCCCTCCTGATCCGCCGAACCGGTTAAGTGGTCACAGCAATCCTCACGATGCAAACCCTGGCAAAAAGAAGACGACCCACATCTGCACTCCACCCGGGCAGCACTTATAGCATAACGAAGAAAAACCAGTCAACTCCTTCAGAAAATTAACTAGTCAGACCAGACAACCCGGGGGGGCTACAATGTATCTCGGAATTATAAGCCTCTTTAAACAGCACCACAGAAGGTAACACACTCAGCCTCCCGCACCCCTGAAGATGCTGTCGGTGGGGTGGGGGTGGGGTGGGGTGGGGGGGTGAGGGGCTGGCTGGCTTATCGCAAATCATTACCGTAAACCAGATCACCTGCCGCCTCTTGGGATCCACGCTCGCCTCTGTGCAAGACCGAACCACGCGATTTGATGCCTCAGCTCACTTTACCACGTGAGAGAGAGAGAGACCGACCGACACACAGACAGAGAGCACCCACTATAACAGCACTTGGCACCACATAAACACAGACCCAACCAACGTTCTACCGGCACCTTAGCTTGAGTGGAACGTTTTGGGCCCGCTGATGTCGGAAGGGAAGGGAACGGAGGAAGGCCTGGCCGAGGAGGGAGGAGACGAGGTAAACGAGTGTTCCCTATGATGATAATGGAGGAGGAAGGAAGGGGGAAATAAGGGAGAGATGTGAGCTAGAAAAGGGAGAGGAAACAGGGGAGATAAGTGTCTTTGCCGTGATGGTTTTAGAGGAGGGAGAAGAGGGGAAATCAAGGGAGATGGTGTGTTCTAGGAAAGAGGGTGGGAGAGGAAATAGGGGAGATATGTGTTCTAGAAAAGGGGGAGAGGAAGAAAGGGGAGATGTGTCTTTGGGGTGATGGTAATAGAGGAGGGAGAAGAGGGGAAATCAAGGGAGATGGTGTGTTCTAGGAAAGAGGGTACAGGAAACGGGAAATAGGGGAGATATGTGTTCTAGAAGAGGGAGAGGAAGAAAGGGGAGATGTGTCTTTGGGATGATGGTATTAGAGGAGGGAGAAGAGGGGAAATCAAGGGAGATGGTGTGTTCTAGGAAAGAGGGTGGGAGAGGAAATAGGGGAGATATGTGTTCTAGAAAAGGGGGAGAGGAAGAAAGGGGAGATGTGTCTTTGGGGTGATGGTATTAGAGGAGAAGAGGGGAAATCAAGGGAGATGGTGTGTTCTAGGAAAGAGGGTAGGAGAGGGGAAATGAGGGAGATATGTATTCAAGAAGAGAAAGGAGGAAGAGGAGGAGATAAGTGTCTTCGGGGCGATAGAAATATAGATGACATGTTCTAGGAAAGGGGATGAAGGCAGGAAGGAGCCGAGCACAGGGAGGTGGCAGGAAGGGGAAGTCCTTAACACCAGCGGTAAAAATATCTGTCGCCCACACCCTCCCAGACTCTTTCCAGCTCCTGCCTACTTCGCGCCGCCTCCTCAAAAACACCCTTGCAGTCTTTCCTCACCAATCACAACACTTCGACGCCTCCCTCTCCGCCGCCCACTGCCCTCTTCTACTATCCTCTCTTCCCATCCCATACTTAACGCCGCTTTCTCTCTCCTATAGCCTTTTCCCGCTTCCTACTTCTCCATCAGAACACCCTTGCAGTCTTTCCTCACCAATCACAACACTTCGACGCCTCCCTCTCTGCCGCCCACTGCCCTCTTCTACTATCCTCTCTTCCCATCCCATACTTAACGCCCCTTTCTCTCTCCTATAGCCTTTTCCCGCTTCCTACTTCTCCATCAGAACACCCTTGCAGTCTTTCCTTCCCAATCACACCTCACCGTCTCCCTCTCTAACGCCCTCTACTCTTTTTATGCATTCTCATCCCATACTTAACGCCCCTTTCTCTCTCCTATAGCCTTTT
Source organism: Eriocheir sinensis (assembly GCF_024679095.1). Taxonomy (NCBI): domain Eukaryota; kingdom Metazoa; phylum Arthropoda; class Malacostraca; order Decapoda; family Varunidae; genus Eriocheir; species Eriocheir sinensis. The sequence goes on from NC_066548.1 coordinate 2,217,867, forward strand.
CCAGCTTCCTACTTCTCTCCTCCTTTATATCATCCCCTGTCTTTCCTCCCCAATCAGTACGCAAGATCGTCGCCTACTCTAACGCTCACGACCCTCTCCTCTTTTCCTATCCCCTATTTTACGCCTTTTCCTTCACCAATATCCTTTTCCAGCCTCCTACTTTTCTCTTCCATCAAAACATCGTCCCTGTCTTTCCTCCTCAATCAGTGCACAACACCGCCCCCTTTCCTCCCGTATCAACACATTCCTCAGGGCCGTCCCTTCGTAGAAACACATAAGTTCCCCCTCGCTGCCACCACAAACACGCCAGTCCTCGCCTCTTCCCTTCCCCTCTAGCCACGCCCCTTCTCCCGTAACCTCGTTCTGTCGCAGGACACACACACACGCACTCCCCCTCACGCCCAAAATATCCACGCGACACTTATTCCCCGTTAACCTGAGGCCCAGAATAGACAGGTTCGAGAGCTCCCTTTTTGTTTCTCCCGTTCCGCTCTCTCCTTCCCACCAACACCACAAAACCACGCCCAGACTCGCCAAAGAGGGAAAGCACATCCATGCCATGACGGGCGAAGCCAAACTGCAGATTAAGATAAAATTGTTGTTATTCATCACAAGCGCATCGACGCAACTCGGGACAAACACGTGATAATTGCGGAGATCAGAGGGTTTGCTGGTCCACGGTCACACAAGCGCGCGACAGACCCAAGATCAAAGATTGAGGAGCGGCAATCCGTCATCGCGCCATCCACTCCATTCCCCCCTCCCCCAACCCCACGCTGAATGGAAGGAAGACATCGCGGCGCCGCTGTGGTGGGGGCAAGTGACGGGGCCCCACGATGATTCCCTCAGCCTGCCGCCGCCACAGGGAACCGAACCCAGGCGCAAAAAGTACACCACCACCGCCGGTTCAGGGACGAGGGTGGCCGAGTATTCCCCTTTTAGAACTTAAGAGAGCGGCTGCCCCAAGCTGTCTCCGGTTAATTTTAATACCCACTTAAGAGTACTGCGTTTAGGTGTGTGCGTCTTGTTTTCCGCAGTCAGTACTCTGCTGCCACCCCGTCACGCTAAGAGGCTTTGACAAAACATCCCAGCATGTACGACAACAAAACAGAACATTAAATATCCACTAAATAGTACTGGCTTTGCGCATGTGTACCTTGTGTTTCTAAGTCAATATTCCGCTACGGAGTCACGACAAGAGGCTTTAATGACAGAGCCCCGCCAGCATACGGCGCGCACACACAAAGAAGATAAAGAACAAAGCATTACAATACACGCGGCTCAGGGAAACGCTTTTGCAATCATACTGAGACTCGACTCCGCAGAAAAAAAAGCGAGAGAAAATAATCGGGAGAAATTGAAAGGCAAAATTACAGGTTGATCGGTCGGGTAATTTATCAGAACGAGGAAATGTTTTTAGAGAAAGGAGTGAATGTCAACAAAACTGTGTGGCGTCTCTCATTTGCTCACTTTATATTACCGATGCATTTATACCGAACATGCAACGCCGCCGCCACCACCACCACCACCACCACCACCAACAACAACAACAACACGACCACCACCACCGCCACCACCAACAACAACACGATCACCACCACCACCACCACCAACAACAACAACACGACCACCACCACCACCACCACCAACACGACCACGACCACCACCAACGCCACCAACAACAACAACACGATCACCACCACCACAAACAACAACAACAACAACACTAACCACCACCACACAAATCTAATCCACATCACCTCCAAACAAATCCCAAATCAACGGGACACTCCATAACAACAACAACAACAACAACAATAATAATAATAATAATAATAATAATAATAATGCGAGCCAAGAAAATCGATACACTCAAGAACACACCCGTCAACATCTTCCATCACCACACAAACACACAACCACCACCACCACCACCACGACCCACGCGCCGCACCACACAACACCACCTCGGCGGCGGCAAACAGGCCAGGCAAACACAACACGCCGGGGAGAGAGAGGAGGAAAGAGAGAAAAAAGAGGAGAAAACGCGGAACATCAACATCATCGCCGTAAACACGCGAAGAGAAAGAGAGAAATACAAAATGATCACTGAATTCAGACACAGAAAAAGAGAGAAAAGAATGAAGGAAAAAAATCACGCCCACTCTCTCTCTCTCTCTCTGGTAAACCTTCCTAAAACTTAAATAAAAACATAAAAACAAATAAACACAAACGAAACAAAAAAAATATATATAGAAAGTTCAAGAGAAAACGAAAATAAGAAAAGGAAAATGGGAAAAAACGTAACGCTCTCTCTCTCTCTCTCTCTCTCTCTCTCTCTCAATATATAAATGAAAAAAAAAAAAAAGGAAATCCAAGAGAAAACGAAAATTAAGAAAAGGAAAATGGGAAAAAACGTAGCGCTCTCTCTCTCTGTCTCTCAATATATAAAAAAAAAAAAAGAAATCCAAGAGAAAACGAAAAATAAGAAAAGGAAAATGGGAAAAAAACATAGCACAGTCTCTCTCTCTCTCTCTCTCTCTCTCTCTCTCTCTCTCTCTCTCTCTCCCCTTCGGCATCTCCTCCCTACAAAGGCTCCTTAAAGATGCCTCAACACCCTGCAAGAGGAGGTGACGAAGGGAAGGACAGACAGGCAGGGAGGCAGGGAGGGGGGTGGCTGATTCCCCCCTGCCCCCCCACCCCCCCTCACCCCTACGGAGTCCACCCGGTCACCACGGAGACGAGCAACGTAACCAGGAGGAGGAGGAGGAGGAGAAGGAGGAGGAGGAGAAGGAAGAGGAGGAGGAGGCAGAAGTAGGGTCCAGCACGAGTTTAACATCCTCCTCTTTCTTCTTCTTCTTCTCTCTCTCTCTCTCTCTCTCTCTCTCTCTCTCTCTCTCTCTCTCTCTCATTTTTACCCTACACTTGTTTTATCGTTTTTTTTTTCCCTCCTTTTCCTGTAATCACACTTTTCTCTCTCTCTCTCTCTCTCTCTCTCTCTCTCTCTCTCTCTCTCTCTCTCTCTCTCTCTCATTTTTACCCTATACTTGTTTAATCCTTTTTTTTTCTTTTTTTCCCCTCCTTTTCCTGTAATCACACTTTTCCGTATGTACTCTCTCTCTCTCTCTCTCTCTCTCTCTCTCTCTCTCTCTCTCATTTTTACCCTATACTTGTTTAATCCTTTTTTTTCCCCTTTTTTTCCCTTCTTTTCCTGTAATCACACTTTTCCCTAGTCACCCCTTCTCATTGACGCATATATTTCACGTTTTGTTTATTCTTCTTTTCTTTCTTTTTCCTTTTCCTTCGTCATCTCGTCACCTCCTTTACCCAGCATCCTCCATTTTCTTGTGTCAGTTTTCTCCCTCATCTCTTCTTCTCTTCTTCCCCCTCCTCGCTCTCCCCTTACGAGCGAAAAAACACATACATGATGGGGAGAGAGAAGGAGGCGAGGACGCGCTGGAAAAAGGACGAAGAATGGAAAGATGAAAACAAAAAACGGGAAATGGACACTAGGAGAGATATGGGAAGGGGGACTGAGGAAGAAAGAAGGAAAATGAAGAAGAGAAGGAAAACAAAAGAATAAAAAGAGTGAAGTAAGAAAGGAAATAAGGAGGATACGAAGAAAGAATGAAGGAAAAAATCACGGTACATGAACACTAGGAGAGATATGGGAAGGGGGACTGAGGAACAAAGAAGGAAAATGAAGAAGAGAAGGAAAACAAAAGGATAAAAAGAGTGAAGTAAGAAAGGAAATAAGGAGGATAAGAAGAAAGAATGAAGGAAAAAATCACGGTACATGAACATTAGGAAAGATATGGGAAGGAGGACGAAGGAAAACAAAAGAAGAAAAATAAAGAAGAAAATGAAGAATGGAAGAGAAAACACAACGGAGGAAAATATGGAAAAATAAACAATCAAAAAAATATATAAGGAATGAAATAAAGAAAAAAAAAAAGTGAATATGGAGAAAGAAAACAGGGAGACGAACAATAAGAGAGAGAGAGAGAGAGAGAGAGAGAGAGAGAGAGAGAGAGAGAGAGAGAGAGAGAGAGAGAGATGGGAACCGGAAGAACCAAGAGAGAAAACAAATGAAGGATGGAGGAAGTAGGATAAAAAAGGAGGAAAAACAGATTAAAAAAAAAGAAAGAAAGAAGGAGAAAAGGGAGGAAGAGAGAGAAAAAACGGACACTGTGAGAAGGGGAACGGAGGAGGAAGAAAGGAGAGAGAGAAAAGAGAATGGAAGAAAGGTAACGAGGAGGAGAAATATAAGATTAAACAAAACAAGTGAAATAAGAAAATGAGACAGAGAAGAAAACAAAACAAAAATGGGAAGTGGACGGAGGAAAAAAAAAAAAAAAAAAAAAAAAAAAAAAAAAAAAAAAAAAATTAAACAAAAAAAGGAAAACGAAAGAAAAACACAAATAAAAAATGTATATGAAGCGCAGTAAAGGAAGAAATGAAAGGAGAATAAGGAGGAAAATGAAGAAAACAAAGAGAATAACGGGAGAAATGAGACGAGGAAAACACCACGAGAAGGAAAAAAATATTAAGAATGGAAGAAAAGAAAGAAAACAAGGCAGTGAGAATGAAGGAAAGAAAAAAATGGAAATGGACAGATATGGGAAGGGAAACAGACAAGGTGAGAAACGGAAAAAAAAGGAATAAAGAATGAAAAAAAAAAATAATGGGCACCGGGAGAAATATGGTTCACAGAGACAGACTACACGAAGAAAAGAAAGAAAGGAAGAAGAAGAAAGGAAGAAGGGAAGATTGGGGTGAATGAAGATTAATGAGGGGATGGACAGGTGAGGCGGGAGAGGAGAAAATGTGGAAGGAAAGAGAGAATCCCGAGAAGTTTTGAAACAGGAAAATAAAAACACCGGGGAAAGCAAGAAACTCTGGTAAAAGTCAAGGCCAGGCTGTATTGCCACCACTAACAGCGCCAGCAAAAACAGGGAAAGCAAAAAACAACAATCAAGACATACAACAACGACAACAACAACTACTACTACTGCTATTTTTTTTTACAACAAAGGAAATGTACATGGCCAGAACAACTCTACTACTACTATTGCTGCTACTACTTCTACTTCTACTACTACTACTACTACATATATCAGGAAATGTACATCTCCAGAACAACTCAATCTACTACTAATATTGCTACTACTACTACTACTACTACTACCACTACATATATCAAGGAAACGTACATCACCAGAACAATTCAATCTACTATACTACTACGGTTACTACTACTACTACTACTACTACTAACACGACTACCACCATCACCACCACTACTACTACTACTACAACTTTTACTACGACCACTACCATTACATCTATTACTTCCACCATCACTACAGCAAATACTACTACTACCACCACTACCACCATCACTACTACTACTACTACTACTACTGCTACTACTACACCCAAACTACCAACTCATGCACATTACACAACCGAAAACTGTAATCGGGCTGCAAATATCGGCTACCCAACTGGAGGGAGAACAGGCAACAACAATGAACAGGCAGAACATTGCAATTAATAAACTGGACTGAACAACAAACCTACATGAACAAATTTACCAGACCAACTACAGGGACACACACACACACACACGAACACACTCAGTAACACATGCCAGGCGCTACACACAACGAACTGACGCGACGGGTACTTGAGATACACACACACACACACACACACACACACACACACACACACACACATGACACTCGAAACAAACATATAAGCAGACAAACATGCAGTAACGAGCAGAAACTAACGTATTATGGAAGTAAGAAGATTTAGGAAGCTTTTGAATTTGAGTTTTTTGTAGTAGTAGTAGTAGTAGAAAAAGTAGTAATGTCTTTGTATGTGTTGTTCTTACTAATACTAACCAATACAGAAGTAGGCTATTCCACACACTATAGCGGGAAGTGAACAGGAGCGTGATTAAGAATTGAAGAACAGGATACAGGGGGAGAAAAAAAAAAGGTACAAGAAAAAGGAGCAACATGGACATAAGACAGACACCACCCAAGACAGAAGTTCAAAGTTCACACATACGGAAAAAAAAAAAAGACCCGCGAAAATGAGAAAACGGGACCCTAGATAAAGAAACAGACCCCCCCCCCCCCACCACATGGAACAAAGAGCAAAACGAACCCACAGAAGAAAAAAAAGATTAACCAAAAAAAAGGAAAAAAGTTGAAAACCATGAAAGAAAAAACACGTAAAGTAGTAGTACAGAGACCCAAGAAAACCCCCCACACTTGTCACACGGCAGGCGAAATAAACACTATGATATGGAAAATGAGAAGAGGCAGCGGTCTGGAAACTGTAAAGGAGCTGAGGGCCATATTTATAAACATTTCTCCACCCAAGAACACGCTATTTACTAGTCTTTCGTGGGAGTGTAGCGCATTTCCAGGGGTACTTTTATGACCCTGGTGGTAGTCTGAGCCTTCTTCTGTACCGTGAACCTAAAAGAACACTCATTAGAACTCGAGTTTACTAGTCTTTCGTGGGAGTTTAGGGTATTTCCAGGGGTACTTTTATGACCCCGGTGGTAGTCTGAGCCTTCTTCTGTACGGTGAACCTAAAAGAACACACATTAGAACTCGAGTTTACTAGGGCATTTCCAGGGGTACTTTTATGACCCCGGTGGTAGTCTGAGCCTTCTTCTGTACGGTGAACCTAAAAGAACACTCATTAGAACTCGAGTTTACTAGTCTTTCGTGGGAGTTTAGGGCATTTCCAGGGGTACTTTTATGACCCTGGTGGTAGTCTGAGCCTTCTTCTGTACCGTGAACCTAAAAGAACACTCATTAGAACTCGATTTTACTAGTCTTTCGTGGGAGTTTAGGGCATTTCCAGGGGTACTTTTATGACCCTGGTGGTAGTCTGAGCCTTCTGTATCGTGAACCTAAAAGAACACTCATTAGAACTCGAGTTTACTAGTCTTTCGTGGGAGTTTAGGGTATTTCCAGGGGTACTTTTATGACCCTGGTGGTAGTCTGAGCCTTCTTCTGTACCGTGAACCTAAAAGAACACTCATTAGAACTCGAGTTTACTAGTCTTTCGTGGGAGTTTAGGGCATTTCCAGGGGTACTTTTATGACCCTGGTGGTAGTCTGAGCCTTCTTCTGTACCGTGAACCTAAAAGAACACTCATTAGAACTCGAGTTTACTAGTCTTTCGTGGGAGTGTAGGGCATTGCCAGGGGTATTTTTATGACCCTGGTGGTAGTCTGAACCTTCGTCTGTACCGTGAACCTAAAAGAACACTCATTAGAACTCGATTAACCTTCTTTTTGGCCTCTGGAATTAGTTGGTGTGAGGGGTGGGAGCATCTGACAACACCAACCTATATTTTTAAACATTCTTTTGCCCAATCTCACATATTTGACGAGGCTTTCATGAGAGTTTGGGTCATTTCCTTGGGTAGTTTTATGACCCTGGTGGTAGACTGACCCTTCTTCTATACCATGAACCTAAAAACACAGTCGTTAAAATTCAGTTGATCTCCTTTTTGGTCCTTGGAAGTAGTTGATGTGGGAGGTGGAAGCGTTTAACAATGCCAACCTGAGGAGCCGAGACGCGCAAGAACCAGGAGATGAAAACAAGAGCAAACAGTTCAGAGTCACTGCACAGGTGGGGGGAACAGAGGAGCGGGATGAGAGAGCAAACAGAAGAAGGAGCGAGAGGTAAAGACGCCCGCTGAACAAGAAACAGAAAATGTGAACAAAGAACATCGAAGGGGCAAACACGGAGACGACAAAAACGCGCGCTCTCTCTCTCTCTCTTAATTCATTTTACCTACGTTTTGTTCTTGGTTCATTTTCCTAAGTCGCTCTCTCTCTCTCTCTCTCTCTCTCTCTCTCTCTCTCTCTCTCTCTCTCTCTCTCTCTCTCTTACTTTTTCTCTGTCTTTCGCTGTGATATCTTCCTCCATTTCGAACGCACCATCTTCGCAATCCACCTCCTCCACCTCCTCCTCCTCCTCTCCATTCCACAGCATCATCCTTCTGCACTGTTATGGCCTTTCTCACCACTTCTCACTTTTTATTCCGCCATTCCACTCTCTCTTTCTCTCTCCTTCACCCCCTCCTTCCTATTCCTCATCTTTATTCCATTCTAAACGTCCCATCACTTACCGACATTTTTTTCCCCTCTCGAACCATGCCCATCTTTTATTTTTGATTGCCAGCCACCTTTTTTTCTTGCCCATTATCCATACCCATTCTTACCCCCTCCTCCGCCTTCTCTTGCTACTCCTTCTGTCCCTCTCCCCCTCCCCCTCCCCAGCCCTCTGACCTCCGCCTCAGTCAAGGTCAGGAGTAGGTTCACCCCACATGACCCGCACACATCCTGTTGAGGCGACAGGCGCGAGTTGGCAACACTGCATAGGTTTACCTGTGTGTAAGCAGTTGCCAGCGGTGGTGTGTGTGTGTGGCTGCTGGTGTTGCCGATGTTTCTGTGTGTGTGTGTGTGTGTGTGTGTTGTAGGTACCGCGGTTACTTCACCCTCCGTCAAAATCATCACTTCTGACACGACAGCCGTCACCCATCCGTCAAACAGCCCCAAGAGTACGACAATAGATATCAAAACAAACGACTGATTACTCCACTCGCTGATCATACATACCTTAGCACCAAAGAACAATAATATAAAAAGCTACACAAAAGGTATACGTCGTCTTCCTCAGGGCAGATAAGGCTGACAATCCTGTTCAGGGTGCACACAATAACTCTAAACACACACCAGTACGCACATACCGACAACGGATCATAAAACCCTCCCACCACCAAGGAATACAGACGAAAAAGGGCCAAGGGTACACAAACTTCTTGGTGAGTCTGTCTTCCTCTCCTCTCCAGAGTATACAAGACTGACAGTGAATCTCTCCCATTTAGCACGTGCGTAACATATCTACACACATCAGCACACACACTACACTGACTAACGATAACATACACTTCACCACCGAATACTATAGAATACGAGAAATAATAGAATAGGATAAAAAAAGAACAGAAGCTTTGTAAAGATGTCATACTCTTCAAAATATATAAGGCCGACAGGGACCACTTCCGTTAACCCGGTAGCAGCGACTGGCCAAATTTGTGTCTTTACCGTGTACCAGCGACGGGCCAAATTTTTGCCATGGCATAAACCCCCCCAAAATAGATGGTGCATTAAATGATCACAAATGCGTTGATATATATTATGAAATGGTTTGCGTGAGTGATATTTTTTTCTCATTAATTCGCTTAGAGAGGCCTTTAAGAAACATGATCCCCGCAGCTACCGGGTTAAGCTAATGCGTCGCCTAGAAACACATCAGTAAACACACACACACACACACACACACACACACACACACTGGAGATCCCCAAAACTTCATCGTTAGAGAATAATACACGTTCACAAACTTCCTAATTATGTCGTAAACGTGACTCCCAATGAATGAATCAGTCCCGTTTAGCCAGTAAGTAACGAACACACAAACAGGATTAGCTACAAGCCATCAAAACTCCATTACCCGGGAATTTAGAGATAAAAACTAAGGTACGCTAACTTCCTCCACAACTCTTCCCCTTCCGAGGTAAAGTGGCTGATGATGAATCGATCCCGTTGAGCGTGTAAGCAGCAAGACAAGCAGGCAGGAGGAGAGACGGGGCCAGCACGCGTGATGTGGATATATGAACCAAGTTGCAATCGACACCGCCATTAGTGCGCCGACCTCCGGAGAGCTCTCATGGCAAGGTCGAGGCGTGGCGGCGGCGGCGGCGACGGCGGTGTTGTTGTTGTTTGAGGTGGTGGTGGATGTAGCAGATAGTAGTAGTAGTAATGATGGTGGTGGTAATTGTTGTTGTTGTTGATAGTGATGGCAAAGGTGGCAGTGGTAGGTGGGGTTAATGGTTTGGTTGTGGTGATGGTGGTGATGCTGCTAGTGGAAAAAATATGGTGAAGTTGATGGTGATTATGATAGGCGGTGGTGTGGTGAAGGTGGTGGTGATTATGATAGGCAGCGGTGATGATGGTGGTGATGATATGTGGAGATGATGGTGGTGAGGGCAGATACAGACAGACAGGAACACATTTTAAAACTCGCCTCGTCTCCCGCGGCGTGGCTGAACTGAGCGGATGCAGGCGGACGGGCCGGCGCGCAAATCAGACCACACAACAAGTACGCGATTCAAGCCCACCTCGGGTCATGAATACATTAATCCCGACGAGTCAAGTCTTTCAATATTCATGGCGGGCAATTAGCGGCATCAATAACCCACGAGACGATCTAATAAGCTTAATATATTTATGCCAACAAGATCCTGCCGGCGCGGGCGAGTTCGTGAATGACCGACCGATGGCGAGGCAGCTGTACGATGTTGGGTCTTTTTTCTTTCTTTCTTTTTTTATGTTTTATTAGTCATTTAGCTTTTGTTCTTTATGGCTTTCCTTTATTTTCTGATCTCTTTTTATGCTTTTTATTAATTTTTTCTTCCTATCACAAGTGTTTTTTTTAGGTTCTTTTCTTTATTTTCTTATCTTCTGTTTTTTTATTATTATTTTACGTATTGCTTTTTGTTTATTTATTTATTTTTCTATTTCTTTTAAACGTTCAAGCCTAGAAGCGCCCCTAACCTTGCTCTGCCCTGTCTTTCTCTCTTCTCTGATCTGTTCTGTTCTGTTCTGCTCTTTCTTCTTCCCTCCCCTGCTTGTTCTGCTCACCTCTGTTCTCCCCTTCACTTTCCTGCCTCTCGTGGTTCAGACACACCCGGGACTGACATGCAGGAAGGAGGATGTGAAGGTTACTTGAGGCCAGACGCAGCCCCAATGCCCCACCTCTTGAAGTGTTTTGTCTGAACTAGGAATAAAAAAACACGCTGAGTGACATGTAAGTTGCCCTGACACGTCCTGGACTGCCTGACAGGAGGAGGAGGAGGAGGAGGAGGAGGAGGAGGTTTAGACGCAGGCCACTCGGGCGCCTATTGAAGTGTTGTGACTGAATCATGAGTAAAAGAGCCACTGGTTGATATACAAGCTGTCGAGATGGAAAGACTTGGAGTAGTCTCATCATGGACGTTATCACCTCACCACTTAGCATATCAGCGGGACATTATAACTGAGGCTGATCAAGTACGTCTTATTTAGGTACGGATATATATATTTTTAAAGCATTTAGTTATCCACAGCCTATTACAGTCGTCATAAATTGCAGACCTATCACCTGACGTGCATATATTTTGGCGCATATCGTGCAACTCTCTCTCTCTCTCTCTCTCTCTCTCTCTCTCTCTCTCTCTCGAACACGTTAATACCACATAAAGTAAATACCTTCATGAATGCTAAAGAAAAAGAAAAGTATGGGGGGAAGGAGTGTTGGTAATTCTCTCTCTCTCTCTCTCTCTCTCTCGAACACGTTAATACCACATAAAGTAAATACCATGAATGCTAAAGAAAAGAAAAGTATGGGGAGTGTGGTAATTCTCTCTCTCTCTCTCTCGGCTCGGCATTGTATAATTTCACTGGCCATTTTCCTCCCAAACCGGTTACCGTCCCTCCTCTACAACACTTTGGTGCGGGGAGGTTCACGGACAAAAATGGTCTGGCGAGTATTATTACTTACTAGAGAAAAAGTGTGGGGGAAATACACGTGAAGAATGCATAATGAACATTTCTCTTTCTTTCTCTCACACAGACAGCACCCAAAAATAGGTTATCTGAGGACTAACATGTGGAGGAGTAGCGAGGCGCGCAGCGTCGATGACTTCAATAAAAATATATCTAATAATAATAATGCCATCATCATCATCAGCCCAGGGAAGACAGCGACAAAGGTCACATACACGCTGTTGCAGATCAAGATGTCGCGTTGTCACCGACGAGTAACGAATGATCACCGCGAAGATGCACACCCAATATGCATCCACAGGTCGACTTACAGAATTAATTTCATGAATGACATCCTCGAATAGCTAACAAACGATCACACACACACACACACACACACACACACAGTGGGCGGCGTGGGAGTCAGTCTTCGGGTGTTGGACTGAGGCGGGGCAGGCAAGGCGGGCGGCCACCCTCAGGTACGCCGGAGGGTGGGTGGCCGGGCGGCGGAGGGCAGGGGAGGGGGGCAGGGGGTGAATTGCTACTCTGGGCGCCAATTTATTGTGGCGGGGTTGGAGGTGAGGCGCGGCGAGGCGTCACTGGGGCGGCGGTAAGGCTGTCCCTGCCTGCCCGTGCCCACGCCTGCCCCGCGCCACACACGCCTGCCAGTCGTGAATAAATGGAAGGCAGCGGGCGATCACAGGGCGATCGCATAATTAATGTACCACCAAGATGGTCGGTCCACATCGCGGTGATCTGTATGCGAAGTGCGCACCGGGCAAGGCCAACCAGCCGCCAGCCAGCCAGTCAGCTGCCCGCCCCGCGCTGCCACGTCTCCCGCAGGTCGCCGCAGTGTCGTCTTCTGACCGCTGACGTCTCGCCGCCGGCCGTGTACTGCACACCAGCAGCCTCAATGACGCCCTTGCAGGATGTATTCCCCGCATGTCCTTCAAGGTCACCGCCACCGCCACGACACGTCGTCGGCCGCGGTGCCCACAGCGTGACCCTCGCGACAAGCCGGAAATTTAAATACCGTTAATACCATACAGCGGGGCGACGCGACCAGCCCCGGGGGGTGGGGGGGATCGTAACAATGGTCAATGGCGGAGTGGGAGTTGTTTGATGGGTGCACCCCGGCCCATACCCGCCGTCTCTTACCTGTCCCAACGTCCTAATTCACAAGATACTCAAGGCCTCTCTCTCTCTCTCTCTCTCTCTCTCTCTCTCTCTAATAACACGTCTAGGATTTGTCAAGGTTGCCTGGGTTACTTTTTCCCAAATATCTATCCTCGCCGCAGACAGAGGAGGGTGGGCGCGGGGCGGCAGGAGGCCCGCCATAAAGCAACACCCAGACACACCAACACCGCCCCGCCGTGACCCGCAGCGCTGAGTGCGGCCCCGCGAGAAACCCTTTACGTATACACACGCGCGGGGGAGGGAGGCAATATATCGGAGGGAACATGACAAGGCGAGAGGCGCGAAAACGGACAACTTCAAGTAATGCCGAACCTTTGACTCCCAACAACAAAGAGGAGGAGGAGGAAGAGGAGGAGGAGGATTAATGTGAGGGGAATACAGGCGGACACTGGCCAACTAATTCAACAGTTATGGCGGACCCTTGCCGAGGAGGTATTATGAGCAAGGACTGAAAGTACTACAGGAGCGGAGACATAAATCAGCGTCAACAAGAACCTGTCAGAACCAGCGACGGAGGAGACGTGAGGAGGCAGGGTACACCTCGACGAGAGAGAGAGAGAGAGAGAGAGAGAGAGAGAGAGAGAGAGAGAGAGAGAGAGAGAGAGAGAGAGAGAGAGAGAGAGAGAGAGAAATGGGGACGATTGTGTAAATAATTTCGTGACAAAGAAGAAAAAAAAACATTTATACTGAAGGAAAACGTAAAATATGAGAGAGAGAGAGAGAGAGAGAGAGAGAGAGAGAGAGAGAGAGAGAGAGAGAGAGAGAGAGAGAGAGAGAATGGGAACGATTGTGTAAAGAACAGTATTTCGTGACAAGGAAACAAAAAAAAAATTATATATACTGAAGGAAAACGTGAAATATGAGAGAGAGAGAGAGAGAGAGAGAGAGAGAGAGAGAGAGAGAGAGAGAGAGAGAGAGAGAGAGAGAGAGAGAGATGGGGTGGACTGCGTGTAGCCTCTCTTTCCTTCTATCTTTCACTGCGATCTCAAATGTTCTACCTATTTCTTTTCACTTCTCTCTCCTCCTCCTCTCTTATCTTACTTCCAACCTTATCTATTTCCTACTAATCCCTAGCACTGTTCAAGACTATTGTTCTCGCTCTTCGTATCAATCTCAACTATACGTAACACCCACTGCTGCTTTTCTACTCCCTCCTGCAAAGTACATTAATATTATCATTCCTGTATCCACAACCTTCGTCTAAGCCTAACTCCTTTCTTCCCTCCTCACCTTTGTTTGTTGTTCACCTTTGCGTCTGTCACGACTTGTCTGTCATTGATTTCCGAGCTGTTTCTGTCGCTTATTTACCCCTTGACCAGACCTTTCTTATGGGCCGTCTTCCCTTCTCTTGCGGTAATGCACCCTCCATGTATACAGAGGTAGAAATTGACACTATATATCTGTCAGAATATATGTTAAAAAAAGGTTCTCCTGCGACAGTCTCTACACAAACGACAATAAGTTCAAGGAAAATGCTGTCATTTTTCTTCAACAACCGAGGGTAAAGTTGACCCGAATCTACTTCTGGGTAGTTGTCAAAAATTATTCAGGAGACCAATGTTTCCTCTTCCTGGTCTGGGTGGCCTTCAGCACCTCCCCCGCCCTCAGCTGTATTTTTGCCTCCTCGCCCTCCAGCCCCCCGCAACATACATGACACGCATTCCAACATGTGTACAAGTAAATATGCATCCTTCTGTGCTCTGTTCAGTGTCAACAAAGAAGCAGCGGCGTTCAACATGCTGCTCCACCATCAGACAATTCAGAACAGTCACACCAGCTTTATCATTAATCACGAAGACAGGAACGGCTGCTGCTGGCCACGACGCCCATGCGAGGCGCCGCTGGTGGGGCGTCACTCCTCTTGAAACATGGGGCAGGCACGCGCGCACACACGCACGCACACAAAAACAACTAAAGTTGGTACTTACGTGAGCGATACCGTTGACGCTGTAACCTGAATTTACAAATCCCTGAAAAGAAACAGAAAGAAATGTTAGATGAAAATAATTATTGAACGACTATGATAATTACAAATACAGTATATATATATATATATATATATATATATATATATATATATATATATATATATATATATATATATATATATATATATATATATATATATATATATATATATATATATATATATATATATATATATATATATATATATATATATATATATATATATATATATATATATATATATATATTATCGTCAAGATTACATAATGTTTATACATGTATACAAACACACAAAGCTGAGGAACCTTAAGTGTTTTTTCAGAGTATTTTTTTGAGAAGCGTGTGACCTTTAGCAGAGCAAGATGATCAGTAAATAAGTAAGAAATGCTCGTGAAAGATTCAGGCGATTAATAGGGCGTGACATTTCTCATGACATTTACCTAAGGAGACGTATCGCTAGCCCCCCCCCTCCCTGGGCGCGCCCTGACCCTCTCCTCACACCCCCGCATACCCCTCTACCACCCTGTGTGAAATCGCCGCAAGTCCTTCCTCTGAACACCTTCCCTCCATGCCAATCAAACAAAGTATTTGATATCGGAGAATAAGATCTCCAGATCTTGCCCCTCCATGAGAACCCTCCGCCGCCCATGCCCCAGTGGCCGGGGAGCGAGCGTCCCTCTGGCCCTCACTGCAGGACCTCGGTCGCCTTGCGTGTTCATTTCAGTAGCAGTGACTCCTTTTACTTTTAGGCAGCAAGAACAAGTACAACCCTAAAGAGGATGTTAATATCGTCCACCGTGGCCAAGCAACAAGCCTTCTTAGTGTTCAGTACCAGCGACTCCCTTCACTCTTAGACAGCAAGAATAAGTACAGCCCTAAAGAGAACGTTAATAAAAAGCGTTCCTCGGTGAACGTCTTGTAATGGTGAGGACAGCCATGTTGGGCCAGGCAAAGGCGTGTTTGACAATGAGCGGCCCCCTGACCGCCATCTGTCGGCGGCAGGCAAGGCGGTGACGCCACATCAAAGCCTTTAACATCGTGTGGGGGAGAATATGTTTGGTGACGGTGAAGGCGAACGCTGGGCTGAGTCAGTGGGCGGCGCCGACTCGCTCTCCAGCACAATGAAAAGAACCAACTGATGCTTTGTTTGGTGACCGGGCGGTCCGGTCCGCCCCTGCAGCACTCTGTGGTCACACAACGCCTGCCGAAGTTATAATACAAATAGTGTGCAGTGTGGGTAAAGTGCTGCGTCAGTCCAGTACTGTCTGTCACCCGGACCTCCGCCCACCAAACTTGTCTCGTAATTCTTCAAAGTAACAAAAGCTAATACAAAGGACAACAAACGTCAACGTACCATTGGGTCCCGCCGAGGCTGTTTGATAGTTTGAAAGAAAAAAAAGAACCATTAAAGGCAATTCAAAAATAAATAAATAGAAAATATAAAAAAATACAAGGCGAACCTTAACACAGTGAACACTTGAAAATGTTATGTGGTGAATAATTACAACAAGAGACACATGAGACACTTCCTAACCGTCCATCTAAATGCAGTGTGGACGCGGCGCTGCTCCAACTCGGTGACGAGTCTGTCACAGCCTGACTCAACATTTTAGAACAATGTTTTATGCATACATTTTAAAACTTTAAGGAACATATTAAAAAAAAAAAAAAAACTGCCCACCGTCGACACTTGCACATAAAAAAAAAACCTACCACCGGGAAATAAGCCTTTTTTTTTTTTTTACCAATATCCATAAAAATCATTATACGAATTACATACAATAAGCAAATAAGTAAATAAATAAATAAGACCTCTATTAGATAAATAAACATATTTATGTGACATTTTTTTTCATGTACGAAACGGTGAAGTGACATCACAGGCCAAGGACACTTGTGCTAATGTGCTACTCTTTTGGACTGGTGGTGGTGGCAGCAGTAGAAGCAACAGTAACAGTAGTAATAGTAATTATAGTAGTAGATATAATGATGATGATGGTGATGATAATAATAATAACAATAGTAATAATAATAATAATAATAATAATAATAGTAATAATAATAGTAATAATAATAGTAATAATAAAAACAATAATAACAGCAATAATCCTGAGTCGCTACTGTTAGTGCTGATATTGTATCGGTAAAGATCCAGAGGGCACGTTGGCCTGACCGTTAGCCTGACGTATCCGCTTTGGATCTCGACCGATACATTATCAGCACAAACAGTAGCGGCTCAGGATTATTGCTGTTATTATGTGAATTAAAGTGTAACATTTGTCTTGTTCAACACAGGAACCTTCAAGTTTTCATTGTAACATGAAAAGAACTGTTGAAGGCTTCTGTCTAGACTCTAACGGTTAGAGTCTAGACAGAAGCCTTCAACAATTCTCTTCATGTTATAATGAAAACTTGAAGGTTCCTGTGTTGAACAAGGTAAATGTTACAATTTAATTCACATGAATTTATGAAATACATTTCAGGTCACTGGATGAAGCTTGAGTGCATCCCCTGAGGCTCTTTGACGGACACTGACTAAAGGAAGGAAGGAGGTTTGCTCACACGTCACAAGTCATGCCAACATTTTGTACTCTACCAACTATTTGTTTTTCCCGCCCGCTCTAAGTAAAACATATTACTGAGATTGTGAGAATCTTGAAAACGCAAGAGTAGCCATGGTGGTGAAACTGGCACCTCAGATCATGGTTTAAAGCGAGTAACTAAGCAGGTGTACTTGTGTTGGGCTGCGCCTGGAGAGTCCGGCAAAGTGTGGTGAGGGACGACACGTTAGTGTTCTTACTTCACCTTCAAATAACGTATGAATAAATAAACAATGTTACGTTACAGCAATCACCTGAATTCTTCACTGGTATAACAGAAAACATAATCACTAAATATATGGCTATGTAAAGTTACCTTTCAACAGATATGGGCTTTTGATCGACTTAATGATTCTACTGCTGCTGCTGCTGCTGTAAATCTGCCACTATTCCCATTTCTATTCCTACTGGCAGCCCCGTGTCTGTACACACACACACACACACACACACACACACACACACACACATACACGCACACGCCCACACACATACACACACACACACACACACACACAAGTCCCTTCCCGCGAGACGCATACATGACGCTCTTATTGCCCTTTTACTTACAGGATTATTCGACCCCTTGATTAGTGAGCAAAGCCTCGGGCCAGGATAATATTAATTCACCTGCATGAGACTTCAGTAATTTATTGATGTAGCGGAAGCGATGAGACAATCTTCATCACGGAACACACGCCGAGGCGAGGCGAAATTCACGACCCACGGCAGATTTGCTCATAAAAAAAAAGAAATAGCATTTGCTCGAGACAAATGAATGAATGTTTGTAAAGCGTTCGTTGCTGATGAGCCAGCGTTGGGCGTTACCGCCTCAACATGGAAGATCTCTATTTCCCCCAAGATGAATCAAGGGTTCCACGTGGCAAGCGTCGCGGCCAAAAGCAGACGACCCTTTGAAGGACGACTTTGCAGAGGGTCGTGATTGTGTCAAAAATTTTACGACTAAGGATGCTTGTATGATTGCAGGTAATTTACTTTTCAAAACAACGATGGTCTTATGGTGATAGTCTGCGGATGAAAGTTTTAAGTAACCAGCACCAATCATGTCCGTCTTGTTCAAAGTGTGGTTCGGGCAGAGACGAGGAGGCAGACCACATGCCAGGATAGCGTTCGTCACGCCAAATGTTGAACTCTTTCGAAACTAATGGCAGTGCTGTGCTAATGCCCAATTTACTCTCCTAAACGCAAAACATATGACACACACACACACACACACCACGTCCTAGGGACCACTCTCTGGGGCTAATTGTCACAGCAGTGGTTGCCAAGTACTGCGAATGATGTCCGTATCCCGTAATTACAGTTTTGTAACAATTCTGAGGCGTGAACAAACCTAAGAAGCACTTCATTCGCGAGGACTTCCTGAAATAATTCCACGAGACTGAGTGCAGCTGTCGGTTATCAAGGATGTTGGTGTAGGTTGTGTGAGCCGTTATCCACACAAGACACTGCTCCTTCCTCTAAACAAATTGCCGGTCAGGCCATACAGTTACTGTGTTGCAGCTGACGGGCGGCTGGTGCGCGGCGGCGTCTTACGTCGAGTAAATGGTGATAAGGCCCAGACGACGGCCATCACTACTCTTTTGTCCACACGTGGCCCTCGGGGAGGTGCCTGCTGCCTCGTTACATTGTGTATTCGTCATCGAGGCCGAGGCGCGGCGAGGCAGGTTGAAGCTCCGATTAATATTCCCGAGGAGTGATTGGTCGCCCAGCACGACACTCCCATCAGCGTCCGTGCAGGCTCGTGCATGACGTCACCGAGGAGCCCAGACCCCCTGCAGACGGCTGCAGGTCCGGGTTTGGTGCTGCCGGGAGTCGACTTTCACTCTCATCATAACTCAAGGGTTGCATCACGACACACACACACACACACACACACACACACACACACACACCAGCTGATGTGGATGAACGGCCGCTGGAAGCACCCCGCCGCTCCATTGTTATTTACGCAGCGTGTCTTAATCTGCTAAACTAACCAGCGACATACACACACACACACACACACACACACACACACACACACACACACACACACACACACACACACACACGGCTGGGTGTCTTGTTGGGGTGTGGAGGTCGCGTGTTCCGGGGGATTTAACTCCTGACTGGCTGTGCCTCCGAGGTAAACGATAACATTAAATATTGGACATGGATCAGCGCGAGCCATTTGGAGCTTAATAGAGATCAAGAGCGAAGCCTGCAGGTGGGTGATGCTGGCTCCGGCGTCTGGGTAATGGGGTGGGCGGAGGGGGGAGGAGCTGAAGACTTAAGAAATAAACGAACTACTCAAGAGGAGATAAGGACGCACATGTTGGCCTCAACACATTACTTGACAACTAAGAATTAAACCGAACAAATGACTTGACAACCAAGTGATAAAGTGAACATATGAGTTGACAGGTGTGCAATTAACTGACAACACCTGGAATGCCTCCCGAGTCCCGCACACCGACCACGCGGCCGCTGACACCGCCGCCAACAGCCGCAGATAAGCCGACTAAGAGGCACATGTAGCGCACGCAACCACAGCCCGGCGTGCGGCAGGTATTTAGTTGTGGACGAGGCGACTTATTGGCGGCGCGCGAGTGGGCAACACGGATCAGCTGAGTGATGTAAACAAGACTCTGGTGGGCAAGGCGGTGTGGCCGAGCTCCCTCCCACCTGCTCACCTCCTCCCGCCTCAAGGTCGCGCCCACACTTGTCGATACATAATGCCGTGGTGACAAATGACTCCTAGCCACACGTCTCGCCCCCCCTCCCCCCCCCCCCCCCCCCCCCCAGTCACAGAGCTTGATAAATTACAAACCGGAAGACTCTCGGGTTACTGTTACAATAAGTGGCAAGACGGAGCTGTAACGACGGAGGCCACGAGGGAGGAAGGGGGTAGGGGGGGGTAGGGGGGGGGTAGGCGTTTATCAGTGACACGCGACATTAACTACGACTGAACGTGTGAAAATACGAGAGAGAGAGAGAGAGAGAGAGAGAGAGAGAGAGAGAGAGAGAGAGAGAGAGAGTCAGTCAGTCACAATAAAACTCTCAAGGGTGACGTTTGAATAGAAGGGTGAGTGCCTCCATCCGTCCAAGTAGCCCACACACACACACACACACACACACACACATTGCTTGCAGCCCTGTATTGTTGTGAGGCAAGGCACTGACCCTGACAACAAGAAACAGTCATTGGTGCGCTCTCTCTCTCTCTCTCTCTCTCTCTCTCTCTCTCTCTCTCTCTCTCTCTCTCTCTCTCTCTCTCTCTCGGGCATCGTAATTTTCTATCGCTGATTCATATAGTTTTGTTCTGTGCTACCTTTTGTTCACGTCTCCCAGCGCCCGCCTCTCCTCTTTAGCACAAAAATAAATAAATAAATAAATAAAAATGAGTATTTATTATAGTCCCCCCGCCCTCCGCCCCCCGTACTGATTTCTTATGCACTCTTACACCATTCCTCTAGCGTGACGTGCAACAGCAAACCCTCCAGTCAGCACGCGATCTAAATTCCAACTTCCCCAACTCCGCTCTTCGTAAATCTTAATTAACCTCAATACATTCCTGAACTAAATCCTTTCCCCGCCGCACGTTAGCGAAATTCACCCCAACCTCATTTTTGTTATCTCAAATTTTAACTTCTTTGGCTTATCATTACGTTTGCTTTGTAGTAGCACAGTTGCCGCCCTCTTTTTTTTTTCTTTAGTCTTTCGTAGGAGGTTAATAATCAGGTTTAGTTTCCAGACCTCAGTAGCAAGAACAGGTATTTTATGAAGGCAGTAAGAGGAGACTTATGTTAGGTGTGGTCAGTTATGTGAAGGATTATGTTAGCAAAGGTCAGGAGTAGCGTGGCGACTTCTTACTCAGCAAAGGTAGGCAGTACAAATGATTCAAATATAGGAGGCCTGGAGTCTGTGAACTTTGCTAAGGCCATGCAGGATTGAAGAGGATTTGTGTAATTTTGGACCGCTGTTTGAAGGCTTTAGATGCATGGCCAAAGTGTAGAGAGGAGAGGTTAGCCAAGGCCAGTATTGAAGAGGATTGAAATATATAGTTTTGATTTGCTTTTAGGATTGCTAAGGTCCAGGAAGGAAGGACTACATAGCCAAGGTCAGTAGCGTAAAGAGTATATACAGTTAAGGTCAGTTGTTTGAAGGTTGTAGTACAGAGATAAGGTGTTGGAAGGAAGGATTACACAGCCAAGGTCAGTAGCGTAAAGAGTATATACAGTAAAGGTCAGTTGTTTGAAGGTTGTAGTACAGAGTTAAGGTGTACGAAGGAAGGATTAGTTAGGTCCAGTATTCAGGACATCTGTTTGAAGGTTGTTGATGTAGAGATAAGGTGTTGGCAGAAAGTATTTGGTAAGGCCAGTATGGAAGATAGTTAAGATCAGGTGTTTGAAGGCTTAAATGCATGCCGAGGGTGTAGGAAGAAAGTATTAGATATGACCAGTAATAAAGAGAGCGGATTTAGCTGGTCAGTTCTTTTACCGTTATGCAAAAAGACACATACGAAAAAAAAAAAAAAAAAAAAAAAAGGGGGGGGGGGGCAACTAACACACCTCACCTTAATGAACTTGGATACCTTAATTAACTAACACACCTGACCTTTATGAACTTGGGTACCTTAATTAACTAACACACCTCACCTTTATGAACTTGGGTACATAAGAACGCAGGAGTCTGCAAGAGGCCGGTAGGCCTGTACGAGGCAGCTCCTTTGACCCTAAGCTCCCGTGTATCTAACCCCACCTAATATCGCTGTCCATGAATTTATCTAGTCTATTTTTGAATGTGACAATTGTATTGGCACTCACCACATGACTGCTAAGCCTATTCCACTCATCCACCACCCTGTTAGTAAACCAATTTTTGCCTATGTCCCTGTTGAATCTGAATTTATCCAGTTTAAACCCGTTACTTCGTGTCCTACCCGGTTCTCTTACCAACAAAACCTTATGAATGTCTCCCTTATTAAAGCCCTTCATCCATTTATAAACCTCGATCATGTCTCCACGCACCCTTCGCCTTTCTAGAGAATGCAAGTTTAACTGTTTGAGTCTTTCCTCGTATGGCAAGTTTCTCAACCCCTGAATCATCTTAGTCATCCTCCTCTGCACCGATTCTAACATTTTGATATCCATTCTATAGTAGGGTGACCAGAACTGAACCGCATAGTCAAGATGAGGCCTAACTAATGCTAAATATAGTTTGAGGAAGACTTCGGGGCTTCTGTTGCTTACGCTCCTTGAAATAAATCCCAGTACCCTATTAGCTCGATTTCTAGCTTGAATGCATTGTGCCCTTGGACGGAGATCAGAGCTCACTAAGACCCTAAATCCCTCTCACCCAGACCTACTTATGAGAGTGTCATTTAAGCAATAGTTATGTGAGGGGTTGTTCCTACCTACACTCAGAATACTGCACTTCCCTACATTGAACTCCATCTGCCATTTATCCGCCCAGTCATATAATCTGTTGAGTTCACCTTGGAGAATACTAGCGTCCTGATCCGACTCAATTACTCTACCGATCTTGGTATCATCTGCAAATTTACTAACATCACTACTAATTCCTGTGTCTAAGTCATTGATATAAATAATAAACAAAAGTGGACCTAATACCGAACCTTGTGGGACCCCACTCGTAACACATCCCCAGTCAGATCTTTTACCATTGATTTGCACTCTTTGCTTCCTATTGCTAAGCCACGCCTTGACCCAGTTCAAAACTTTACCCTCTACTCCGTGAGCCTGTAATTTAAGCAACAGTCGTTGGTACCTTAATTAACTAACACACCTTACCTTTATGAACTTGGGTACCTTAATTAACTAACACAAATCACCTTTATGAACTTGGGTACCTTAATTAACTAACACAAATCACCTTTAAGAACTTGGGTACCTTAATTAACTAACACACCTGACCTTTATGAACTTGGGTGCCTTAATTAACTAACACACCTGACCTTTATGAACTTGGGTACCTTAATTAACTAAAACACCTGACCTTTATGAACTTGGGTACCTTAATTAACTAACACACCTGACCTTTATGAACTTGGGTACCTTAATTAACTAACACACGTCACCTTTATGAACTTGGGCACTTTACTAACACACCTGACCTTTATGAACTTGGGTACCTTAATTAACTAACACACGTCACCTTTATGAACTTGGGTACCTTAATTAACTAACACACCTCACCTTTATGAACTTGGGCACCTTAATTAACTAACACACGTTACCTTTATGAACTTGGGCACTTTACTAACACACCTGACCTTTATGAACTTGGGTACCTTAATTAACTGTCTTCACTGCCAATTTTAGCAAGTATAATCTCCTCACCCTCGACCTTGATAAACTTAACCCTCTCACTACTGACAATTACAAACTAACCGCCCCCATTACTGATTTTAGGCACTGTTACAGCCTTTTTTTCTTCAACAACCTCAGCCAAAACACCGATCTTTTTTAATGTAATATTTTTTTTTCATTTGCATTACATACCATAACCCTTTGTATCTAGGGCACGTTCACTTTGGCAAGAACGTGGCTTGCGCAAACTAACTACAGTGTGAGTGGAGGGGAGAGGGGAGGAGGGGGGGGGAATGTGGAGAATGGCGCCTTTTTTTTTTTACTTTCACAAGCAGGCGTGACGATGCGGCGCGGGAAGTGGATCGTTCGCCGCCAATGAGCGTCACCTCCGCACTGTGACGTCGCGTTGTCAACAGATTGGTGCTGGAGCATTCAATCATGGAGGTAGAATTGGTGGAGTCGACACGGCCCGCTAATCCCATTCATTGAGGTGAAGCCGACGAACTGTCAAATTTACGGCCAAAAGATGGGGTGGGCGAGCCTGGCCGAGTCCATTAAGAGGGAGCCTGACCTGACAACACCTGACACCTGGCCGTAAAAATGACAACTCAGGCGGATTCACTTAATTGGGCTGATGTCGACTCCACCAATTTTACCTCCATGCATTCAATAGTTATTTTTGTTACCTACACAAATCTAACTTATTGTGGCCACGATCGCTGTTAAATTCATGACCAATAAAGTGGTGGATGAGTGGAACAGGCTTGGTGGTCATGTCGCAAATACCAATACGATAGATACATTAAGAGGTTAGATAAATTCATGGATAGTGATGCTAGGTGGAGTCAAGTTTGCAGAAGTTGTATTGTATAGGCTTGTTGACCTCTTGCAGACTCTTTATCTTCTTATTACCAGGCCATTCACAACACTTCAAATTCTTATCATCAGGTCATTCACAACACTTCAAATTCCTTACAGTATCTAGTCCTCGTTCAAGCATCACCCTCCTACCCTCTTTGCATGACTAAAACCTCTGGGCCTCCTGACATAAGAGCATTTAGTAACATTCTTGCAGACTCCTTATTTTCTTTTATCAGGTCATTCACAACACTTCAAATTCCTTACAGTATCTAGTCCTCGTTCAAGCATCACCCTCCTACCCTCTTTGCATGACTAAAACCTCTGGGCCTCCTGACATAAGAGCATTTAGTAACATTCTTGCAGACTCCTTATTTTCTTTTATCAGGTCATTCACAACACTTCAAATTCCTTACAGTATCTAGTCCTCGTTCAAGCATCACCCTCCTACCCTCCTCGCATTACTAAAACCTCTGGGCCTCCTGACATAAGAGCATTTAGTAACATTCTTGCAGACTCCTTATTTTCTTTTATCAGGTCATTCACAACACTTCAAATTCCTTACAGTATCTAGTCCTCGTTCAAGCATCACCCTCCTACCCTCTTCGCATTACTAAAACCTATGGGCCTCCTGACATAAGAGAGCATTTAGTAACATTTATGAAAAAGTAGGAAACTCAGTAATCTATCGCGACCCAGCACTGGATTTTACCTGACACACTTCACCTTTATGAACTTGGGTACCTTAATTAACTAACACGCGAATCCTTACTTTGAAGAACCCTAATCAACAAACGCTTTAGCAATAAGAAAAAAAGCACCAAGAGTATAAGTGTGAGCCTATTAGTATGCTGAACCGACTGATCTACCCTTCACTATGCCGATATATACTGTGGGAGGGAAGGGGCTTAACATCTTAACATCTTAGGGGGGTCAATATCAACTCTATACATGGGCATCCTATAAGCGCATGAAAACAAAGCCCTATCGAGTGAATATCATAACACTGCATATGAGAACACGAAGGGGAAGGAATGTAGAGGAGCAAGAGGATAGTGATTACAAGGACATAGAGGAGCAGGAATAGAACGCGATAATAAAGGAAAGGAGGAAGGGCAGAAGGTGAGAACTGACACGGTGAGAGGCGGTCAGTAAAGGGTTGAAACTGGTATGGAGCAGTGTGTGTGTGTGTGTGTGTGTGTGTGTGTGTGTGTGTGTGTGTGAGAGAGAGAGAGAGAGAGAGAGAGAGAGAGAGAGAGAGAGAGAGAGAGAGAGAGAAAGAAAGAAAGAAAGAAAGAAAGAAAGAAAGAAAGAAAGAAAGGAAAGGGAAGGAAAGGAAAGGAGACAAGAGATAAGACAAACTGACACACTTATATAGATATAGATAGATAGATAGATAGACAGACATACAGACAGACAGGCACACACACATCCCAGTAATTCTCGCTAAACGTACATCATAAACCAGAAAATAATCACCCTTATATTTTTATTCACCCTGAAGGAGACTTATTTACTACCCTCGGAGAGACAGCGGGTGGTAAACTAAGGAAGAGGAGGAGGAGGAGGAGGGAAGCGGTAAAATAATAAATGAATACAACACAGATTAACATATTAACTAATCAAATATGGTGATGAATCCAAACAAATCAAGCAACGAAGATTAACAAAGAAAGGAAAAGTTTTGAAAAGACACACAATAAAAAAATTAAAAAAATGCGCGAGGATATCGAGGAGGAACAGGAGGAGGAGGAGGAGGAGGAGGGAAGCGTTAAAACAATAAATATATAAAACACAGATTAACATATTAACTAATCAAATATGGTGATGAACCCAAACAAATCAAGCAACGAAGATTAACAAAGAAAGGAAAATATATGAAAAGACACTCAATAAAACAAAAATGCGTGAGGATATCAAGAATTAAAGGAATGTCAAATTAATGAGATACCTGAAGGCTTCTAAAATAAATACACGGACAAGGAAGAGGAAAATATAGACAACAGCGAAGATAACTGAAAAAAGCAAATGGAGGGAATAGTTGAAGGTAACGGCAAGAGAATGTTAACAAAAGAAGATCAAGCCGATGTAAAAACAGAAGACCTTGAAAGAAAAGAACATAAGACAAGCGAAAGAAAAGGAAAAATATAACAGGGAAAAATTAATTAATGGGGAAAGTGAGGAAAGAGTATAACATGGGAAAGACAAGGTGGATTAGCTACATAACGAACAGAGTAAAAGAACGTTAGCATATGAAAAAGACGAAGATGAACGAAAACTATAACAAGGAAAAAAATATGGGAAAAGTGAGGAAGAGATGAAGGAGATGGAAGAGAATATTAGACTAACATGGGAAGACAAGGTGGATTAGCTACATAATGAACAGAGTAAAAGAACGTTAGCATATGAAAAGGACGAAGATGGTCAAGGAAAAAAATATGGGAAAAGTGAGGAAAGAGATGAAGGAGATGGAAGAGAATATTAGACTAACATGGGAAGACAAGGTGGATTAGCTACATAACGAACAGAGTAAAAGAACGTTAGCATATGAAAAGGACGAAGATGAACAAAAAAAATAAAAAAAAAAAAAAAAAAGAGATGAAGGAGATGGAAGAGAATATTAGACTAACATGGGAAAGACAAGGTGGATTAGCAACATAATGAACAGAGTAAAAGAACGTTAGCATATGAAAAAGACGAAGATGAACAAGGAAAAAAATATGGGAAAAGTGAGGAAAGAAATGAAGGAGATGGAAGAGAATATTAGACTGACATGGGAAGACAAGGTGGATTAGCTACATAACGAACAGAGTAAAAGAACGTTAGCATATGAAAAAGACGAAGATGAACGAAAACTATAACAGGGAAAATGGGGAAAGTGAGGAAAGAGATGAAGGAGATGGCAAGAGAATAACATAGGAAAGACAAGGTGGATTAGATATAGAGTGAATAGAGAGAAAAAGAACGTTAGCATATGAAAAGGGACGAAGATGAACGAAAACTATAACAGGGAAAAATTCATGGGGAGAGTGAGGAAAGAGATGAAGGAGATAGCAAGAGAATATTAACATAGGAAGACCAAGTGGATTAGATGCATAGTGAACACGTAAAACAAGACAGCACAATAAAAATGAAAGAAACAAACTTAAAAGAAATCAACAAATGAGAAAGAGGAATGAATAAGAATCAATGGAAGTAGATATAAGTGAATAGAGAAAACAACACACAGAACAACACGAACATGAACAAAACAATACAAAATGAAAGAAGAAACAAATTTGGCAAGAGAATAACTTAAAAGACAAAGATAGAATAGAGAGAAAAGAAGAAAAGGACGAAGATGAACGAAAACTATAACAGGGAAAAATTCATGGGGAGAGTGAGGAAAGAGATGAAGGAGATAGCAAGAGAATATTAACATAGGAAGACCAAGTGGATTAGATGCATATTGAACACGTAAAACAAGACAGCACAATAAAAATTAAAGAAGAAACAAACTTAAAAGAAGCCGACAAATGAAAATGAAAAATCAGTAAGAATCAATGGAAGTAGAGTTAAAAGCAGGGATGAGAACACAACACACAGAACACACAAAGCAACACAACACAATACAAATGAAAGAAGAAACAAATTTGAAGAAACAAACTTAAAAGACACCGACACAGGAGAAAGAAGAATCAGTAAGAATCAATGAAAGTAGAGTTAAAAGCAGGGATGAGAACACAACACAAAACAACACAGAACAACACAAATGAAAAAGAAGAAACAAACTTAAAAGAAACCAACAAAGGAAAAAGAATAATCAATAAGAATCAATGGGAGTAGATAAGGGTGAGCCAGAGCAAACACACACACACACACACACACACACACACACACACACACACACACACACACACACACACACAGCGCAACACCTCAGGACACAACACAATACTCACGTAGTCGTGGAAGGCCTTGGCCTCACTGGAGTGTTCGCAAGTGTCGCGCCGCTCCGGAGCCGCGCAATACAGGTCCCAGAACACACTGCAACACAAAACAACACGCCGTCAGCACATGGTAATGGGGGGGAGGGAGATAACGGAGGGTAGGGGAGAGGAAGGTAAGTGAGGGGGTGTAAGGAGGGGGATGAGGAGAGAGAAGAAGGGGTGGGAGGCGTTGGTGGAGGCAGGGGGAGACGGAGGTAAAGGGGGCAGGGAGGCGAAGTTAAGGGGGGGTGGGGTGACAGGTAAGGGTGGGAGGAGCGGTAGTGGGGGCAGGGAGGGGGAGAGGGAGAAAAGGGATGGGGAACGTAAGGGGGGGCAGGAAGAGACGGAGGTAAGGGGGCAGAGAGGGGGAGACAGGTAAGGGGAGGGAGAGGGAGGTAAAGGGAGCGTAAGGGGGGGCAGGAAGAGACGGAGGTAAGGGGGCAGGGAGAGGGGGAGACAGGTAAGGGGAGGGAGAGGGAGGTAAAGGGAGCGTAAGGGGGGGGGGGGGGGACCAACCCTACATAAGAGGAATAAAAACAATGGCGGGGAAAGGAGGAAGAATTGTACAGTATAAAAAAATGTATGCTTATAAAAAAGGAAACTCTCTCTCTCTCTCTCTCTCTCTCTCTCTCTCTCTCTCTCTCTCTCTCTCTCTCTCTCGTAATGCATCAACAAACACAATTCCTGCAAGCCATTCTTAATCCCCTCCTTTTCTTCTTCTTCTTCTTCCTCTTTTCATTCTCCTTTCTTTGCTTTTCTTCATCCCGTCTTTCTTTACTTGTTCCTTTTCCTTCCTTTTTCCCTCCTTTCTTTTTTTACTTTCTTTTCCTCCTCCCTTCCTTCACCTTCTTCCCTTTCTCCTTCATAGTTATATCTTCTCTCATCTTCTCTTCCTCTTCCTCCTCCTCCACGCCCCGGGCCGCCTGTGGGAAGACGGTGATGCCCCTCCGTCAGTCAGGCTGGGGGGGCGGCTCGACCTTGGAGTGACGACGAGAGGAGAGGAGGGAAAATTGGGGCGGGGTGGGTTCGGGGCAGGGTGGGGCGGTGGTGGTGGTGGGTGACCTCAACGCTCTCACCCTCAATGATCCCAACTACCGCCCCGCCCCGCCACAACTCATCTCTCTTTACGACTTTCTCTTCCTCTCTCTCCCTCTCTGTCTCTCCTCTTTCTTATTAATCTCCGTCACGCCATCTCTACACCAGCTCCTGCACCAACGTTCGAATCCCTTCCAATTCTGACAGACATGACCAATCTATTCATCAGTATCACGCTGCTCTCTCTCTCTCTCTCTCTCTCTCTCTCTCTCTCTCTCTCTCTCTCTCTCTCTTATTTAAACAAAAGTATACAAGAAGGGGCACAGGGTCTCTCTCTCTCTCTCTCTCTCTCTCTCTCTCTCTCTCTCTCTCTCTCTCTCTCTCTCTCTCTCTCTCTCTCGTGACCCCCGCCCCCTCACGTCGTCGGCAGGGGCAGGACACCCACCTTGCCATATGACTCGACAGAAACTACTGACGGGGAGCTTCTCACACACACACACACACACACACACACACACACACACACACACACACACACACAGATAGATGGATAGATATGGGTTTATTGAACTTACATAATAATTTAAATACACAGGTTACAAATAAGAATAAAATGTATGGGTGGTGAGTGCAAAATATAGCAAAATCATTAACACATCAACACCCACGCATCCATCCACACGCCCATCCACCCACCCACACCCACACAGACACCTACTTCCACCCACTCTTCCCTACTAATTCGGTGGAGGTGAAGTTATGAGCCAATGAAATAAAACGTGTAACAACAACCACCTAAACATCAACACCACCACCCCCAAATGTATCATCACCACCACCACCAACAACAACAATTATAACAGCAGGAGCGAATCTAATGGGCGCAACTAAATAAATCCCTCCCAATGATACCCGTGGCGGGGCTAATTTCACCCCTCGCATCCAGGTAATTCCGAGAGAGGCAAATTCAGCTGCACCGGAGACGAGAACAACAGGTGGGCGGAGGAAGGTGAGGGGGAGTGAGGGGTGATGAGGTGGAGTGAGAGAAGGGGTGGGATGACGGATGTGAGGGTAAGATGTGGAGTGGGGGGAAGTGAGGGTGTGTGTGTGTGGGGGCATGGCAAGGGTGAGTGTGAGGGTGATAGGAGATGGGAGTGGGGTGGGTGACTGTGGGGATGAGGAGGAAGATGAGGATGAAGGAGCCTTACACCAGATTATTTAAACGTCGTATATTAGAAGTTATTAACAGTAAGGTGACTAATTAGGCTTCTTTTATTCCATTTTTGAGACGGAGTCAGTTAGATGTGTTGGATTTTCACAGGTAAGTCAACATATTATG
>NC_066548.1:2253791-2323791 GCF_024679095.1 Eriocheir sinensis
AAGTAATAAAGCACCAGCTGGGCGGCAGGACAACAGGACACGCACTCGACAGCCCTGCCACCACCCTAACAACTCTTGCTTTGCGCCATTCCCTGAGTGTGACGCTAAGGAGCTCTGGGAACCCTGGTCACACTTAAGTCTTACACTCTTTCTGGTCCTTTTACGAGACTTAGGTATCATTTTTTACTCTTCCGCTTAAGCCCTTTCCTGAGTGCAACGTTTAGAAGCTGTAGGTATCCTAGCCACACTTGCCTTCAACCTTACGTAGTCTTAGAATGAAGAAGAGGAAAATGAAGATGATGGAGAAGATGAGGAGAATGAGGATGCCCAGTTAAAGATTGATAAAGGAAAACGCTACAAGACAAGAGCTGATATTCATAAACACTGCCAAACTTACACAACATTTGATAAGGCTTTTGTAGAGGTTGAAGATGATGGAGAAGATGAGGAGAATGAGGATGCCCAGTTAAAGATTGATAAAGGAAAACGCTACAAAACAAGAGCTGATATTCATAAACACTGCCCAACTTACACAGCATTTGACAAGGCTTTCGTAAGGGTTGAAGATGATGGAGAAGTTGAGGAGAATGAGGATGCCCAGTTAAAGGTTGATCAAGGAAAACGCTACAAGACAACAGCTGATATTCATAAACACTGCCAAACTTACACAACATTTGACAAGGCTTTCGTAGAGGTTGAAGATGATGGAGAAGTTGAGGAGAATGAGGATGCCCAGTTAAAGATTGATAAAGGAAAACGCTACAAGACAAGAACTGATATTCATAAACACTGCCCAACTTACACAAAATTTGACAAGGCTTTCGTAAGGGTTGTATCGGTATTTCCATGGGTAGTTCTATGAGCCTAGTGATAGTTTGACAACGCTTCTGCACCATGAATGTGAAAAAAAAACACCCCACTTATGAGAACCAGACTAATCTTCTTCACGACCTTTGAAAATATTTGTTGCGAGTCACAAGCGTCTGAAAATACGGACCTAATTAGATTTATTACCTATTGTTTTTTTTCCCCTTTCTTGAGTGTGTCGTTAAGTAGGTCTGGGAATCCTGGTTACATTGCCTTCCTCTCTTTCTGGTCCTAAGTTAAATAAACGTCGGTACTCAATAGGTCTGGGAATCATGGTCACACAACCTTCCTCTCTTTCTGGTTCTAATCTAAATAAACGTCGGTACTCGAAAGCTTTGGGAATCATGGTCACACAGTCTTTCTCTCTTTCTGGTTCTAATCTAAATAAACGTCGGTACTCGAAAGCTTTGGGAATCATGGTCACACAATCTTCCTCTCTTTCTGGTTCTAATCTAAATAAACGTCGGTACTCAATAGGTCTGGGAATCCTGGTCACACAATCTTCCTCTCTTTCTGGTTCTAATCTAAATAAACGTCGGTACTCAATAGGTCTGGGAATCATGGTCACACAATCTTCCTCTCTTTCTGGTTCTAATCTAAATAAACGTCGGTACTCAATAGGTCTAGGAATCATGGTCACACGCTTGTCTTCTCCCCTTGACGGTCTTCCCTCAAAAGGACTGATGTTACTAAGCTCAGGAATGGTGTCCACTCTCGTCAACTCCTTTTTATGTTCGCTTAAAGAATGACGATAAAACTACGCATCTTACATTTCAGAGCCTGGTTGCAATGTGACGTTAAAAGGAAAACGACGATAAGGAGCCACTGAATTACAAGACATTAGAAGCTGAACTACAACACTTAAGAAGAATCGGCCTCACAAAGTATCACAATGACGTATAAACCAGGTCGTTTACATTCCAGTGCCTGGTTTGCAATGTGAGGTAAAAGTTAGACGATAAGAAGTCACAGAACTGGATGACTTTAAAAAATAAAAATAGTCGTACAAGGTATTAGAATAAAGAAGAAGAAGAAGGCTAAAATTCACCCTTACTTAAAATGAAAAAGAGGACTAAAATGCACCCTTACTTAGAACGAAAAAGAGGACTAAAATTCACCCTTACTTAAAATGAAAAAGAGGACTAAAATTCACCCTTACTTAAAATGAAAAAGAGGACTAAAATGCACCCTTACTTAGAACGAAGAAGAGGACTAAAATTCACCCTTACTTAAAATGAAAAAGAGGACTAAAATGCACCCTTACTTAAAATGAAAGAGGACTAAAATTCACCCTTACTTAAAATGAAAAAGAGGACTAAATGCACCTTACTTAAAATGAAAGAGGACTAAAATTCACCCTTACTTAAAATGAAAGAGGACTAAAATGCACCTTACTTAAAATGAAAGAGGACTAAAATTCACCCTTACTTAAAATGAAAAAGAGGACTAAAATGCACCCTTACTTAAAATGAAAGAGGACTAAAATTCACCCTTACTTAAAATGAAAAAGAGGACTAAAATGCACCCTTACTTAAAATGAAAGAGGACTAAAATTCACCCTTACTTAAAATGAAAAAGAGGACTAAAATGCACCCTTACTTAAAATGAAAAAGAGGACTAAAATTCACCCTTACTTAAAATGAAAAAGAGGACTAAAATTCACCCTTACTTAAAATGAAAAAGAGGACTAAAATTCACCCTTACTTAAAATGAAAAAGAGGACTAAAATGCACCCTTACTTAGAACGAAGAAGAGGACTAAAATGCACCCTTACTTAGAACGAAGAAGAGGACTAAAATTCACCCTTACTTAAAATGAAAAAGAGGACTAAAATGCACCCTTACTTAGAACGAAAAAGAGGACTAAAATGCACCCTTACTTAGAATGAAAAAGAGGACTAAAATGCACCCTTACTTAGAACGAAAAAGAGGACTAAAATGCACCCTTACTTAGAATGAAGAAGTAGTAGAAGAAGAGGAAGATGAAAAATCACCCTTACTTAGAATTAAGAAAAAGAAGACGAGGGAGAAAAGGTGAGGAGAATGAGGAAAAGAAAAACAAAAACTAGTTATCTGTCATTCTAAAGCAGTCTCTACATGCAATGTGACCCTACTACGGAAGGTTGCTATAAAAAAAGTGGACCGCTGGCCGTATCGTGGGGTCAAGGCGTGACTATATCCCCTTACTAATGCCTCCACGCGACGCCACCACGCCCGGCCGAGAGACCACGCCCACCATACCGCTGAAATCTTGCAATAATGAAGCGCATGCAGACACCACAGTCAGTTATCGCCGGCAACGAGGTTAACAGCCCTGCTACTAATCCATTTACGCCGACCCACCAACCCGGCCGGGCTTTCATCATCCTGTGCTTCTCTCAACATGCATCCACTCACCCCTCCCACCGCTGATGTCCTCACCTTACCTGCCCGAACCACTAAACACAACACACTCTTTTTGCCTCCGTCCACACTCCATCCCAGGCTAACCTAACCATCTCGATATGTTTATGCAACTCAAATCAAATTCACGTGATTACTCTCACTGACCTAGCATCCCAAAACACCACGAAATACAAGTCTTCCTGCCTCCATCCCCACTCCAGCCCAGCCTAACCTAACCACCTCCATGTTTATGCAACTCAAATTCAATTCACGTGGTTACTCTCACTGACCTAGCATCCCAAAACACTACGAAATACAAGTCTTCCTGCCTCCGTCCACACTCCAGCCCAGCCTAACCTAACCATCTCCATGTTTATGCAACTCAAATTCAATTCACGTGGTTACTCTCACTGACCTAGCATTCCAAAACACCACGAAATACGAGTCTTCCTGCCTCCATCCACACTCCAGCCCAGCCTAACCTAACCACCTCCATGTCTATACAACTCAAATCTAATCCATGTGGTTACTTCCAATATGAAAGCGAAAAAGACCGAGATATACCTCCATCCCCACTCCAATCTAACCTAACTTAACCACCTCTACCTATGTTACAACCGAATCAAGTCCACTAGGTTACTCTTCAACTGGTATATAAAAAGACAGAGACACCAAACACAACGGTCTGTTTCTGCTTCCCATCCCCACTCCACCCCAACCTAACCACCTCCATCTTTATACAACCTAATCAAATCCATTAGGTTACTCTTCAACTACTAAAGAAAGACAGATACATAAGACTTAAACACAAGTCTCTTTCTGCTTTCCTTCCTTATTCCACCTCAACCGAACTTTACAAACCTCCGTCTTTATACAACCCAATCAAATCCACGAGGTTACAATTCAACTAGTAAAGAAGAACAGACACTAAGACACTAACCACAAGTCTCTTTCTGCTTCCCTTCCCTATTCCACCTTAACCTAACCTAACTACCTCCATCCTTAAACAACGCAATCAAATCCACGAGGTTACAATTCAACAAGTAAAGAAGAACAGACACTAAGACACTAACCACAAGTCTCTTTCTGCTTCCTTTCCCTAATCCACCTTAACCTAACCTAACTACCTCCATCCTTAAACAGCTCAATCAAATCCACAAGGTTTCTTTCATTCATCTAGCATCGAAGAACACCAACGTCAACTTTCGCAAGCCCCAAACGTCAGTCAGTCCTCCCTTTACACTCCCCCTCAACCCACCTCAAACAACCCGAGGGCCGCTGAATACATGATTAGGGGGGACAGCACAAAGACACTGACTGGACCGTTACACTTACCCAGGTCCCCGGCAGCTTCCGCAAACCCCAAGACACTATAACAGTCTCCCAATAGAGTCTCTTTGTTCCTCTCCCCAACCCTAACCCGACCCAACTAGCACATTATGGAGTGTTTTAAAAGGACTGCGAGTTATGTTTCCTCCGTTGTCTTGAATCTAACATGACTACGAGGTATGTGTCCTACGTTGTAAGTCTTAAATCTATCAGAACTGCGAATAGTGTGTCTTCCATCGTCTTAAACAAAACTACGGATGTCTTCTCCAATGTCTTAAAGCGATATATGTTCTACGTTGTAAGTCTTAAATCTAGAAGAACTACTGATAAAGTGTCTTCCAAAGTCTTACACAAAACTACGAATGTCTTCTCCAATGTCTTAAAGCGATCTATAAATAAAGTTGTCCTCGTGAGTAGATTATCGCGGCCTGACCAGCATTTTCAAGAGCCACGTATTCAAGGGATCATACAAAGATGGTCACCCGTATTACTATCCACGAACTCGCTCATTCCATCAACGTTACACGACCCAAAAGAACTAGCCCTCTTCCTCTTCATCATCCTCATCTTACTATCTGACCCAAGTTATTCCTCCTCCTTCATGCACTAACCCACCGACGTGAAAGTTCAATAACTGGGTGAGAAAAACAGCTTCAAGTGAGCTCTGTCATCACCCATCCACCCGCCAAGCCGCCCGCCACCAGCACGCTCCCCGCACCCCGCCTCTGCCTCTGCCGCCGCCCTCCTCTCCCTGCCTCGCGCCTGTCGTGTTCTGTGTGATGGGCGTGTGTGTTCTTCGCCTGCTTCACGTCATTGTGGTGATGATGGTGATAGTGGTGGTGGTGATGGTGGTGCCGGTTCCACTTCCTCGATCTGTGTGTGTGTGTGTGTGTGTGTGTGTGTGTTTCCATAACTAAGCAATTGTAGGTCTTTTTTCCGTTTCTTTTTCCTTATTCTTATCAACTCATAAACCCCATAATTCTCTCTCTCTCTCTCTCTCTCTCTCTCTCTCTCTCTCTCTCTCTCTCTCTCTCTCTCTCTCTCTCTCTCTCTCTCTCTCTCTCTCTCTCTCTCTCTCTTCCCTTCCTCCCTCCCTTTGCGTTCCCAAGGTGGTTCACCCTGACGGAAGGTGTGGAAGAGGGTGGAGGGGGCGGGAAGGGGTGGAGGGAGAGGGTGTTACCTTACATTCACCCACCCACACCACACATCCATCCTCCGCCTCCCTTCTTCCCACAACAGCAATCATCCGCCCACATCCACTCCTCTCCCTGTCCGTAGCGCCTCGACAGTGTACAGGAGGCACTAACCTTAATAATTGGGATCCGTAGAAAATGGAAATGAGCAAAAGGAACTATTCTCTATATATACTAGCAGCGGGGATCATGTTTCTTAATGGTCCCTCTAAGTGAGAAAAATGAGAAAAAAATCATCATCCACACAAACCATTTCATAATATATATCAAAGCATTTGTGATCAGTTTATGTATTATCTTTTTTGGGGGGTTTATATCATGGCACAAATTTGGCCCGTCGCTGCTACACGGTAAAGCCACAAATTTGGTCCGTCGCTGCTACACGGTAAAGCCACAAATTTGGCCCGTCGCTGCTACACGGTAAAGCCACAAATTTGGCCCGTCGCTGCTACACGGTAAAGCCACAAATTTGGCCCGTGGCTGCTACAGGGATACATACATCAGTTCTTTATACTATATTAACGTGTGGTGACTAAAAGCAGATGAACAAGGAAAGCGACATCACATTTACGTTTGATGGCTGATGAGATGAACAACCAAAGCAATTTACGTGAAATGACAAATAACAGATGAACAACCGGAGACATATATTCAAGTTTGATGACTGAAAACACTTGTACCACCAAAGCGACATTACATTTACGTTTGATGGCTGATGAGATGAACAACCAGAGCAATTTACGTGTGGTGAGAAATAACAGATGAACAATCGGAGACATATATTCAAGTTTGATGACTGAAAACACTTGTACCACCAAAGCGACATTACATTTACGTTTGATGACTGAGGAGATGAACAACTAGAGCAATTTACGTGGTGAGAAATAACAGATGAACACCCAGAGCAATTTACGTGTAATGACAAATAACAGCTGAACAACCGGAGACATATATTCAAGTTTGATGACTGATAAAACTTGAACAACCAAAGCAACAGAATGACAGCCCGAACACATGAGAAATCAAAGCACAGATAATCGGATAATCAGCAACTTTACCGGAGCAAGATGGAGTAAACAAAGACCACTCAGAGAAGAGGAGGACGTTGGGGAAGGTCCTGTAGTGGATTAGTAATAGTGGATAGTGATAATGGTGACTAATTAAAAAAAACAGTGATAAAAAGTGGTTGGTTACTTCAGTTATATATTTAGTCACAAGAATGTTTTGATTTTTGGTTTTCTTGAGGCACAGCGAAATAAAAACAAGACCGGCCTTACCTCTGTGTGTGTGTGTGTGTGTGTGTGTGTGTGTGTGTGTGTGTGTGTGTGTGTGTGTGTGTGTGTGTGTGTGTGTGTGTGTGTGTGTGTGTGTGTGTGCGCGCGTTATTTTCATGTAATTACAGTCAGCCGTTTTCCTTATTGTTTCTTCAAGTCATGCAGTTTTTGTCTTATTTTTT
Source organism: Eriocheir sinensis (assembly GCF_024679095.1). Taxonomy (NCBI): domain Eukaryota; kingdom Metazoa; phylum Arthropoda; class Malacostraca; order Decapoda; family Varunidae; genus Eriocheir; species Eriocheir sinensis. Next base: position 2,261,021 of record NC_066548.1, read on the forward strand.
TTCTCTTCGTCACGGTGTCCGCAAGCTTCTGTGCTCTCTCTCTCTCTCTCTCTCTCTCTCTCTCTCTCTCTCTCTCTCTCTCTCTCTCTCTCTCTCTCTCTCTCTCTCTCTCTCTCTTCTTTCTTTTCTTTCTTTCTTTCTCTGTCTCTCTCTCTCTGACGAGGAAGTGACCTTATGCATTTCTTTTGATTTTTCTTTGACATATTCGTGATAGCAGTCTTGTAATACCAATCTCCAAGTCTCTCTCTCTCTCTCTCTCTCTCTCTCTCTCTCTCTCTCTCTCTCTCTCTCTCTCTCTCTCTCTTCCAGTCAGCCCACAACGCTAAAAGTCAACGTTTTGCCAAGAATGTGCTGGGGCTGAACAGTGCTGACTCATCCCGTCATTTACTCAGCTCCCCCCTGCTATTATTCGTGACTCCTCCTTCTCCTCCTCCTCCTCCTCGACGTCTTCTTCTTCTTCCTCCACCTCCTCTTTCTCTCCTCCCATTCCCCGTCATGTTCCGCCTTCCGCAAGCTATCCACTCCTCATCTTCATCTTTTTGGTCTAATTCAACTTCCACTCTTATTCAAGCTATCCACTCATCATCTTCATCTTCTTATTCAACTAACTCAACTTCTTCTTCTTGCACTTTCTTAACTTCTCATTCATCCTTGCTCTGCTGATTTTCCTCCTCCAGCTGAGAGGTAGAATCAGTCTTCATCTTAATTTTCCTTCTACTTTTCCTTATTTTCACATTTTCCTCCTCCTGTTAGCTAGCCACTGATCTTCTATATTTTCTTTTTCTTTTCCTATTTCTTATTGTCTCATTTTTTCCCCTTTTCCTCCTCAAGTCACGTACCACTTATCTTCTTCATATAATTATTTCCTCCTTCCTCTTTTTCAATTCCTTATCATCTTATTCTTCCCCCTTTTTCCTCCCCCTGTCAGCTATTTATATATTACCTTTTTATTCTCTTTCAATATTCTACTTTTCCTTCTTTTCCTCCTCCTGTTAGCTAGCCACTTATCTTCACTTATATCCATTTTCTTTTCTTATTTCTTATCGTCTCATTCTTCCCCTTTTCCGTCTCCTGCCAGCTATTTATCTATTACTATTTTATTCTTTTTCAATATTCTAATTTTCCTTCTTCTTTTTCTCCGCCTGTTAACTATCCGCTTTATTAATATCATATCCTCATTCAATAGTCTTCTTTTCCTTCTTTTTTTTAATTTCATTTCATTACAATCTTATTCTCATTCAATATTTTACTTTTCCTTCTTCTTTTTCTCATTCTATTAGCTATCAACTTATGTCCATCTCATTCTCAATCCTCTTCTACCTCTTCTTTTTCTCACTGTTCTGTAAGCTATTCACGTATAACCTTCTCATTTTCATTCTTTATATATTACTTTTCTTCTTTTTCTCCTCCTGTTCACTATCCACCAATCACCATCTCATTCATGTTACTCTTCGTTCACTCACAACCTACTCTCATTCATTCTTTTCTCAATCCTCAAACCTACCTCTTCTGTTTCTCATTTTTCTCTGTTAGCTATCCATGTATTACCTTCTTAATCTTAGTTTTCTTCTTTTTATCCTCCTGTTCACTATCCACCAATCACCATCTCATTCATGTTACTCTTCGTTCACTCACAACCTACTCTCTTTCTTTTCTCAATCCTCAAACCTACCTCATCTGTTTCTCATTTTTCTGTTAGCTATCCATGTATTACCTTCTTAATCTTAGTTTTCTTCTTTTTCTCCTCCTGTTCACTATCCACAAATCACTATCTCATTCATGTTACTCTTCGTTCACTCACAACCTACTCTTATTCATTCTTTTCTCAATCATCAAACCTACCTCTTCTTTTTCTCATTTTTCTCTGTTAGCTATCCATGTATTACTATCTTAATCTTAGTTTTCTTCTTTTTCTCCTCCTGTTCACTACCCACCAATCTCTTCTTTCACTCACAACCTACTCTGATTCTTTCTTTTCTCATCCATCCTCCTCTTCTTCCTCCTCCTCCTCCACCTTCCGCTAGTCATCCACTAATCAACCTACTCTGATCCTTTCTTTTCTCAATCCTCCTCCTCTTCTTCTTCCTCCTCCACCTTCCGCTAGCCATCCACTAATCACCTTTACCGTCTCGTCTAATTACCCTCCTTTACCTCTTCCATCCGCCTTCAGTCTTTCTCTCTCCGTTAAATCTCCCTTCCTCCTTGCTCTCTCTCCCTCTCCCTTCCTCTGTGATGTAAGCTTGTCGGTGGTGCTCGTTCTTTGTCACGGAGCTTCTTCTTCTTCTTCTTCTTCTTCCTCCTCTTCGTCTTTCTCCGTTACGCCCTGCTGACTGTTGCTCCTCCTCCTCCTCCTCCTCCTCTCTCCCTCCCTCACTGCCATCACTAATTCTCTCTCTCTCTCTCTCTCTCTCTCTCTCTCTCTCTCTCTCTCTCTCTCTCTCTCTCTCTCTCTCTCTCTCTCTCTCTCTCGTGATGTGACAAGGAAGTGACCCGATGCATTTCCCTTTATTTTTCTTTCTTTTCTTTTCTTGGTCACATTAGACCGACTCTTTCGAAACGTCATGTGCATTCTCTCTCTCTCTCTCTCTCTCTCTCTCTCTCTCTCTCTCTCTCTCTCTCTCTCTCTCTCTGACTTCATTTTTTGGTCACGTTCTGTTCTCTACGGCAACTATTTCCCCTTCGTGTGGTGCATTCGTCTCTTACAATGATTAAGTTGCCTTCAAAGTTGCAGAGGCACTTAATATTTGCTTTCTCTCCCTCCCTTTCCTTCCCTTCCGTTCCCTTGTTCTACCTGAGAGGACGTGAAGGTAAGGTAAAGTTGGGGGGCAAACGCTATAGGTGAACGTGTCCTCCGGTGTTCAAGCTCCCTCGGTCTTATAATAAATACCTGCGTGCCTCCACCTGCTTCCTTCATCCCCTCCCATTTCCGTCACTGGAGTGCTGACATGTGCAATATTTTACAGGCTGTGAATGAGGCACTAAATCACATTATTCCATCCGTTCGATATTCACCCCGCCGCTTCCACCCTTCCTTCCTTCATCACGTATCCTCCTCCTCCTTCTCCTCCTCCTCCTCTCGTTCGTCCTCCCAAACACACCTCGTGGTTACATTAATAGTGTGGGTGAACGGACGTACTCAGTCTTGCCAGCCTCGTACTTCGCCCAGGGTAAAGAGTCGACTATCTACGTGAGGCGATGCTTAACCTTCGACTTGCATAATATACTTTACACATCACGTCCGCCCTACACACACACACACACACACACACACACACACACACACACACACACGAGAGCCGAACTACTACTAATGAACGGAATGCTTCGCTATATGAAATGATATGTGTGTAAAAAGTACCCATAAAAGTACTATCCATACATTTTAGGATTGTGAGAAAATACATGGCAGGGATATATATACAAAGAGGTAGCAACGTAGGCCTATCTTCCTACTTTCTTTATAGGAGCAGTGATTAGGCTTTATTTATTCCTTTATGCCCTTGAGCTGCAGCCTGAGTATAAGAAATATCTACCTACACCCAGAATGAACCCTTTACTCCTTATTTTTCCCCTGTTGTGTACCTTCTCGTACCTCCTCACCCCCGCCGCGTCATTTCAAGGCCTTAACACCGCCGCATAAGTCATGTCATCATCCAGCACCTCCCAGGCCACCATCCCACCCCTTCCCTCGTTCCCTCACGCCTCTCGAAACACCCCCCAACACCATCTAATCCACAAGACGAACCATTCTCACTAAACGCAATATCATTTACTCTGCAGACCGTACCCAGACATCCATCCTACCCCCCTTCCCCCAAAAACCACAACTACACCCACCGCCTTACCGTCCGTCCTCTCCCACTCTTGATCCCTCTCCACACGTTAGCTACCTCCACATAATCACCACCTCTTCCTTCTCCTTCCTCATAATTCTCACCATCTATCCTTTCCCTTTCCGCTCTATCCTCCACCCCACTCCATTCTGTACCCATTCCTTACCCCCTCCATCACTATATCTGACTCTTCTAATCACCACCTCTTCCTCCCCCTCCTTCCTTACAAGTCTCACTAACTATCCTTTCCCTTTCCGCTCTATCCTCCATCCCACTCCATTCTGTCACCATTCCTTACCCCCTCCATCACTATATCTGACCTACCCTCTTCTAATCACCACCTCTTCCTCCTCCTCCTTCCTCACAAGTCTCCCTAACTATCCTTTCCCTTCCCTCTCTATCCTCGAACCCACTCCATTTTGTACCCATTCCTTACCCCCTCCATCACTATATCTAACCTATCCTCTTCTAATTACAACCTCTACCTCCTCCTCCTCCTCCATTCATCCTTTCCCTTTCCTTTCCATTCTCCTACCTACTCCCTTGTCACCCCCTCCGTTACCCCAGCTTACCTACCCCTACAATCAGCACCACCTCTTCGAACTATCCCTCCCTTGCAACCACAATCATTCATTCGCCCATCCCTCCTCAATCCTCTCACCTATTCCCTTTTCTGACACCATTCCTTACCATCCTCTAACCACTCCACCTTCTCCCTTACCTCCTTTTTACCTACCGCCCACAATAAGCACCTTCTCTTTGAACTACCCCTCCCTTGCAACCACTACCATTCATCCTCCCCATCCCCTCTCAACCCTCTTACCCATTCCTTACCATCCCCTTACCAGTCCATCCTCTCCGTCACCCAATCTTACCTACCTCCCACAATAAGCACCTCCTCTTTGAACTACCCCTCCCTTGCAACCACTACCATTCATCCTCCACATCCCCTCTCAACCCTCTTACCCATTCCTTACCTTCCCCTTACCAGTCCATCCTCTCCGTCACCCCATCTTACCTACCGCCCACAATAAGCACCTCTTTGAACTACCCCTCCCCTGCAACCACTACCATTCATCCTCATCCATCCTCCCCTCTCTCTCCCTCCTCCATACCACCACCACCACCACCACCACGTCGGTCGAGCTAATAAAAGCACAGCCCCGCACGGAAAACCACACCTCGCCTGGAGAAGGAAACTCCTCATCACGCGCCTCACATCTTTGCGCCGTGCTGGAATGTCGGGGAGCATCGCCACCACGCCACCCGCACCTCCTCCTCCTCCTCCTCCTCCTCTTCTTCCTTGATTTCGGATTCTTCCTCTTGTTCTGCTGTTTCTGCTTCCTACTGGTTTCATTTTTATTTGTAATCCTCTTCCTCCTCCTCCTCCTTTTCGGATTCTTCTTTTTGTTCTACTTTTGCTTCCTACTTTTCTTTTCTTTTCTTTTTTATTCCTCCTCCTCCTTTTCTGATCCTTCATTTTCCTCTGCTTTTGCCTCCTACAACTTTTCTTTTTAATTCCTCCTCCTTCTCCTCTGTTCCTTTTCTCCTTTTTCTTCGTCTTCTTCCTCCTATTCTTTTCCTGCTTTTTCTTCGTCTTCTTCCTCTTGTTCCTTTTCTACTTTTTCTTCGTCTTCTTTCTCTTGTTCCTTTTCTCCTTTTTCTTCTCTTCTTCCTCCTATTCTTTTCCTCCTTTTTCTTCGTCTTCTTCCTCTGATTCCTTTTCCTTCGTCTTCTTCCTCTAGTTCCTTTTCTCCTTTTTCCTCGTCTTCTTCCTCTTGTTCCTTTTCTACTTTTTCTTCGACTTCTTTCTCCTATTCTTTTCCTTCTTTTTCTTCGTCATTCTCTTCTTGTTCTTATCATTCGTTGTCTCCCTCCTTCTGATTTTTTTTCTTCTTTTCTCCTTCCTCCTCCTCCTCCTCCTCCCTCACCCCCTCCTCCTCCATCACAACCGCCAATCCGAGTACGGTTACAACAATTACAACAATACTGCTACAACAACTAAACAACAACGACATCTATCTGCAACTGCGTATACAACTGTCGAGGCCGTCTCCTTCCCTTTCTTGATCGCTACAACGCCCTTATAGAACAACGTACCATGAGTTCACACCGTAAATAGAGGTACACACACACACACACGGAATTACCAATGAGCGCGTAAGTACACACAGACGCGCACACGGCTGGTCAGGGTTGGCTGGTTCACCGTTGCCAGATTATCGTACTCAGAGCCGTGTATTTACAGGTTTTCTAGCCCATAACTGTTGCCAAGAAACACCAATAATTATTCATTTAAACGATAAATATATGAAGGAGTTATTTGGGTGATGAAAGCAGTTTTTGGGGCGGAAAGCGGCAAACATAGGAGGCAGGGTACGACAATCTGGCACCGTTGGGCCGCTGGTTGGCTGGCTGGCGTCCGTCCCTCAGGGCAGTACGGCTCTGATGGCGTGCGTGCGTCCCTTCAGTTACCCACGTGTCCCTGAGTACACCCAAACGCCTGCGAGACCTTCACAAGGCTCTGTATAAGCGGCTCGCAACCTCCACTACATTATAACGAGGCGCACTCACTGACGCTCCATTCCCCGTTAAATAACAGAAAAAACAACAGAGGAAAAGAGTGGTGAGATTAAACCTGCCGTGCGTGATACACCTTACTGTCGATTCCCTTTCGTTCCCTCGCGCCACACAGAATCACCATAACGCACACATTACCGTAAAGCACATCTTTCTAGATCGACAATTTCTTGCCAAGTCTTCGCCTGAACAGCCTCGCACGGGCTCCCTGATGCCCAGACTAATACTAAATACGGGAAGTTTTTGCGTTAGAGGCGAGGCGCTGCAGGCAGTTTTAACGTCGCACGCCTCGTCGGCCCTCGCTCCGCCGCTCGTCAAACCAGCACACGAAGCGGGCTAAAAGCTAATACATTTACACTTTTTCATATAGACCCGGGCCACGTATGAGAATTTATTTGCAAATTGCTCCCCAGGGCGCACCGGACGATTATTATTGATTTCGGCAGCTGAGGGCCGAGCCGTGTGTCTGAAAATGGCCGCCGGTGCTCAAACACGACGCTTTCCTGCCCCGTAATAGTCGTCATCAGCTCCACTAACTGGCGGGCGTGATTATGCCGGGCTGTAGCGGGCAGGGGGAGGGGGGAGGGGGGGGGGTACAGGCCTGCAGAGGGATGGGGGAGGGTAGGAGAGGACGTGACATGAAGTGAAAAGAGCCTCAACACGACCTTTTTCCTGCAGTTTTGCTTGAGGGTTCACCACTTTTCAGGTCTATGTGTAAGGCCGGCGGGAAGACAGGTGTGTGTACAGGGATGGGAGGAAGGGGTGGGTGGGGAGGGCGTCGTGACATGAAGTGAAAACAGCCTCGATATGACCTTTCTGTAGTTTTGCTTGAGGGTTCACCACTTTTCAGGTCTATGTGTAAGGCCGGCGGGAAGACAGGTGTGTGTACAGGGATGGGAGGAAGGGGGTTGGAGGGGAGGGCGTCGTGACATGAAGTGAAAACAGCCTCGATATGACCTTTCTGTAGTTTTGCTTGAGGGTTCACCACTTTCCGGGCAGGTGTGGGGTACAGATGTGCAAGGGGATTGGGAAGGGATGGGGAGGAGGCAGTGACATGGAGTGAAAAGTGCCTCAACGTGACTTTTTTCCGTAGTTTTGATGGCGGGTTCACAACTTTCTGGGTATATGTGTAGGGCACCGGGGTACAGGGATGCAGAGCGAGGAGGGATGGGGTGAAATGGGGGTGAAGGGAGGGGAGATATGAAGTGAAGAGCCTCAACGTGACTTTTTTCCGTAGTTTGGATGGCGGGTTCACAACTTTCTGGGTATATGTGTAGGGCACCGGGGTACAGGGATGCAGAGCGAGGGAGGAGGGGATGGGGTGAAATGGGGTGAAGGGAGGGGAGATATGAAGTGAAGAGCCTCAATGTGACCTTTTTCCGTAGTTTTGCTGGCGGGTTCACAACTTTCTGGGTATTTGGGTAGGGCGGCGGGGTACAGGGATACAGAGCGGGGGATGGCAGGCGAGATATGAAGTGAAATTGACCTCTCTTTTGGCTACTCTTTACTTTAGTCTTTTGTGGGAGCGGCGAGTGGTGGACTTTTTTGTGTGTGTATCCTTTTTATTGCCCTTGAGCCGTGTCCTCTGACGTAAAAAATAAATAAATAAATAAAAATAATATGACCTTTCCCGTAGTTTTGCTTGCGGGTTCACGACTTTCTGGATCCACGCTAACAGTTCTGGTTCTGTGGTTCACGAGGCGCCAGAGCGTAGTCAATGCACGTCGTTGTCATGGTTTGGTGGCGGGAAACAATGGTATGGTAATGTGCGGTGGGCTATACATGTTTGGAGAGGCAAGCGTTCATAATGATGCGTTTCCTATGGTGCATAATACAAAAGTGCTGCGTAGATACAACTCTTGATAACACATGCTTTTGAATTTAATTTTTACTTATATTTTAATTTTAAATCAGATAGAAGAGCCACAAATACAAAATATCCTTGGCGTATATATATAATTAGGTGACTCCACAAATACAAAATATCCTTGGCGTATACATATATATAATTAGGTGACTCCACTACAAAATATCCTTGGCGTATAGATATAATTAGGTGGCTCCACAAATACAAAATATCCTTGGCGTATATATATAATTAGGTGGCTCCACAAATACAAAATATCCTTGGCGTATATATATAATTAGGTGGCTCCACAAATACAAAATATCCTTGGCGTATATATATAATTAGGTGGCTCCACAAATACAAAATATCCTTGGCGTATATATATAATTAGGTGACTTGTCTATTCGATTTCTTTACGCATATTATTTTTACCATCCCACTATTACTACTGCCACCATACCCCCACTATCACCACAATCAACATACCATAGTCACCACCTCTACCAACCCCTCCCTCCACCACACCACCACCACTACCCATCACTATCACCACCTATCAATATACCATAGTCACCACCTCTACCAACCCTTTGCTCCACCAAACCACCACCATCACTGTCTCTACACCATGCCGTCACCACCTCAACCTACCCCTCGTTCCACCAAACCACCACTACCATCAATGTCTCCACACCATGCCGTCACCACCTCTATCTACCCCTGGCTCCACCACACCACCACTACCATCGCTACACCATCACGCCAATTGCCACTCTGCAAAACACCACAACCTCCACCCCCGCTAATCTCACCCCCACCTCATCATCAGTGCACCACCACCGCCTACACACACTAATAGCTCCACCAACGTTAAACACCACCATTACCGCTAATAGCACAACCACCACCACCACCACCATCATCACAATCAGTCCACCACAATACCGCTTCCCTCACCACTTCTATCATTGCCTCCCCTCCCACAAAACTTTCAACCCTCCACCCCCACCTCCCCAAACCAACCTCACCACCACTTGAAGGATGAAAACGCCATGCACTAACCCACTTTCTTTGCACCTTTCCACCATCACCACACACAAAAGTAACCTCCACCACAATCGTAAATTCCACCACCAGCACCACCACCACTTTTCCACACCTGGCCACCCCACTCCACCCCCCCCTAACACCCTTACCAAAATCACCACCACCACCACCCTACCAAACACACACGCACACACACACGAAAAAAAACACCTCTGCAGCACAATCCTTGATATCGCCACCGCTGCCACAACTTTAATACACACACACCTGGCACCCTCATCCCTCACCCCACCCCCCATTATCACTCGTCGACCCCCTCCCTACCCCCTGCCTCCCCCCCTACACGTGGATCCCCGGGCCGTGAGAGGATCCGGACAACACCCTCGCCGAACAAACACCGTATCAAGCTCAACGCTGCCATTTCGCTCAACTCCGTCGCTTCATTCTCCCCGACGCCCATAAAAACCTTCCATAATGCATCGTAAATCGACAAAAGCCAAAGTGAAACATTTTTACATAACAGCTTCACCTGCAAAATTGATCCTGGGTGTGATCACGGGGCGGCCGCTGTGATGCCGTGCCGGTGCGTTCTTTTGTGTGATGCGCTGTTATGCTCGCTGTCCCGACGCGTGTTGTTTCTGCTACATTAGACTGTTTTCTCTCTATATTTTTTTCCTCTTTTGTTGTTGTGGCGGTGGTGGTGGTGGTGGTGGCGGCATTGTCCCCCTCATTGTTCTTTGTTGGAGCGATTTTGTGTTTTCCCCGCTGCGTTGCGTTGTGTGTTGCGAGTGTTGGCTTGGGTGGCCTAGGAGTGCCCCCCATGGTGGAAAGGGACTGCTGGCACTGCCCAACTGTGGTAGAGGTGCCACACATCTTTACGGTGCTTTTCCACGGAATTGTGTTGCGAGTGTTGCTTTGAGTACCATCTGAGTGCCAACACACGCTCCTCGACAGTGTAAGAGGACGCCTGGTATAGGGTGCCATACTACTCTGAAGTGTTTCCCCAGTGTTGTGTTGCGAGTGTTGCCTTGGATCCTTAGGAGTGCCCCCCAACCTCCTCCGAACGCCTAGCACTGCACCGCTGAGGTATAAGGTATCATGTGCTCTGAGGTGCTTCCCCGTTGCCATGTGTTGTGTTGGGTGTTGCTTTGGGTACCTACGAGTGCCCCACGGACCCCTATAAGAAAAGATGGCACCTAGCACTGCCCCGTTGAGGATTGTGGCGCTTCTCTGTGGCGTTGTGTTGTGTTGCGAATGTTGCTTTGGGAGCTTAATAGTGACCACAATCCCCCACGAGGAAAGGAAACGCCTGGCACTTTCCCGGTGAAGTAAGTGACGCCATGCTGCTCCGAGGTGCATGTTGGACAATCCCGCGTCACGCTGATCCCCAACACCTGGCGGCTCGGCGTCGGCTGATGCTGCGTATGATGCACCGCTTTCTATTTTCAAGGTCATTTTAATCTGCGTCGTTGGGGTTTCACGCACCGTTTGGTATCGGGTGCTGAGCTGCTGCTGTTGGTGCTGCTGCGTGACGGGCTAGGTGGGAGATGATGCTGACCGGTAACGTGATGAGCTGTGCTGTGCTGTGTTGTCTAGTGAAAGGTCACATACACGGCGTTATGTTATGGTGCGTGATGCGGGAGGGAATGTATGGCGTGCCAAGTGAGAGTGAGAAGGGTGGTGGCGGGTGAGTGCGACGCGCGTGTGTTTGGGTGAGGCAGAGGCTAAACCGATATTGTGTTTGGGTGAGGCAGAGGCTAAACCGATATTGTGTTTGGGTGAGGCAGAGGCTAAACCGATATTGTGTTTGGGTGAGGCAGAGGCTAAACCGATATTGTGTTTGGGTGAGGCAGAGGCTAAACCGATATTGTGTTTGGGTGAGGCAGAGGCTAAACCGATGGTGTTTGTGCGTGTGTGTGTGTGTGTGTGTTCCAATGAGAGGATTAGTGAGGCTGTTTACCGTGTTCACCATCCCGTAGTCACTCATAATAATCGCGCTACAAATCGAAGTACCTCTACACACCCGCAAACACAGACCCAAGCATACGTTACCCGAAACCTGCGCTCAAAGCAACACAACCGTTACTATACATAGATTCCTGCGGTAACCTAAACCACACAACTTTTGTCACTCAACCCACGATGCTTCCTTTCCTCCACCCCCCCTGCAACACACACACACACACACACACACACACACACACAGGGGCCACGGCTTTCCATACTTCCATATTCCAGTCCCCAGTAACCCTTCCCGTTCCCAGGCCAGCTCCACCCCCCCCTTTTCTCTAGTGATCCACACCGCCGGCCCCCCCAACACAGCCTCCCATAAAGTGTAAGATTTATGCGCCCCACACGTGTACTTCACAACATTTTATATTATTACCCAAGTTCTAGGTCGCCACTTTAAATGTGAATGAGCTCATCTGGCAACACAGGGCGAAGCAGCGGGGACACAAGGGAACGGGAGGAGAGGAGAGGGGGGGGGAGGGGGGGGGGAGGTTATGGTGTCCAGATGTATGATGATTTACGGAGACGTTCGGGAGCGGTCAGGCATCGGGCGGCTCTGTCCTGTTTATTAGGGAATTTTGAGCCCCGCTGATGAACACGTCAGCAGGCAGCGATATGTGGGACGTGCGGTGTTTACGACGCGTGTAAACAAGCACAGAAACAGTCGCCTGCATGATTCATTTACTTGCACGCGCTGTAAAATATCAAGCGACGCAGTTTTACAGAGGATGAATAATACACTGCAGGGAAGGGAAAAAACGTGAATAAATAAAATATTTTTGTGGGGCCCGGAGGCTCTGCGTTGGCCGGGAAGCCACAGGAGGGAACCGATGCTTTGGTGGCGAGGGAGAAAAGGGAACGAAGGGACGGGAGGGGAGGGCGCCGTGGGGGAGGCGTAGCACCCACGGCGGAGGCGGCTATATGAGGAAGCCGGGAGGGAGGAGGCGCAGGAGTACGGAGGAGAGGGTGGCCTACAGGGTGGGAGGCGAATGAGGGCGAGAAAGGTTTCATGAGGATGAAGGGCGAGTGCGAGGTCAAAGAGGTTCCCTGTGAGCGATATTTGATGAGACAGAGGTGAGGTAAGGTTAGCGTATGAGGCCCAGCGGGAGGCGTGACGGGGGCAGGCAGGGAGGGCGGAGGGGGGAGAGGGAATAATGGTGGCCACTGCAAAGCGTGATGGCACACCGCATGGCGGCGTTAATTGGCCCCGTGTATGTGTGTCTGTCCTGCCGCATGTAACGCATTAATCCCCGCCGCCGGGGTGCCTCGCGGGAGGCCAGGCGTCCACGCCACTATTTGACGCTCCTCGCCTTATCTGGCGTGCTCAAATCCCTACAGCCTATACCTCCCCCTTATCAATAATCTGATAAGCTTTGGTCTTATCGCGCCCTGCCTGTCCAGCGGTGTGTTTCTCTCTCTCTCTCTCTCTCTCTCTCTCTCTCTCTCCTGTCATCACCATCCCGTCTGTCAACACGCTCCTCGCTGCCTCCACCGTCACACAGTATCGACACCGGCAATTCATCTATTTTTGAACACGGCGGGGGGCGGGGCGGCTCGCCGAGTGGCGGTGAGGGAGGGGAGGGCACCGGCGGGGCACAGGCGGCACGCAGAGTTGATCCGCGCGCTACTGTAATTCTTTAATACATTTTAATGTAAACGAGAATTACAAGGTAATAGTGCGCGGGCCGGAGAGCGGCGGCGGCAGCGAGGGTAATCCGCTCGATCGTCCCATGATTGGACTCGATGCGTTTTTCATTAGCAGATGAACTTTTCATTTTTTGAACACAATATCGTCCATTCCGTTCCATAGGAAAAATGCTTTTAAATTTACTGGTAACGTTGTTTGGGCCAATCGTGTATGCTTGGCAGTGCGGCGACACGGCTCCCGCTGCAGAGGCGGGCGGTGCGCGGGTCAGGCTGCCTGGCCCCAGCTGGCCCGGCCCGGCCCTGCCCTGCCCTGCCCCTGCCCGCCTGCCGGCCAGGTGTCTCGAGGCAGGTGAGATGCGCCCTCCCCGCCACCTGCCCAGCCTCGGTCCTCCCCGCTAGCCGGTGGAAGGTGTGGCGTGCCTGGTGTTCGGTGATCCCTGACCCACGCCGCCCACCCCTACCCCCACCACACCCACCCAGCCTCCGTCCCCACCACCACCATCCAGCCACTGTACCCACCGCCCACCACCCCCGCCCCCCAGCCCACAGCCGCGTCGCCCTGCCCTAACCCTGCATCCTCGGAGCGCCAGCCACCCTGCCTTGAACCTCACCACCCACTTGGTTTCAGCCCCGCGCCACCCAACCACCCAGACGGTCAGTGCTCACCCCTCGTCACCCACGCACACCTTACCACGCCTTATCGCACACCATACCTCACCTTATCGCACGCCATCCCTCACACACCGTCACACACACCCATTCCTCGTCTCGACATACATTCCCTTACCCCCCTCCCTTGCCCCAAGCCTTCATCCAGCGTCCAGTCCTCGCACGCCCACGCCAACCCCCACCCCCACGTCTCAATAGGGCAGCTGGTGTGTTCGACGAATATGGTGTGTTACCTGAGCAGTCTGTTTGTCACTTTCGGAGAGATGGGTTTCCTCGCCTCACTGCTTCTGCCTCTCCATTCCTTCCATCGCTGTATACACACACAAGCAGCGCCTCACACCACACCTCACTATATATACTCAACACATAAAATACACACACTGTCCTTCACCTTCCTTCACCAATAACCATATGTGCTCAGCGCCGTACATTCAACTCGCGTCTCTCGCCACCTCCGTTCACCCCCAGGTAAATGGAGACGTAGTGGGTTTGTGCCACGAGAGAAGGGTGCAAAAGAGGTGGACACACACACACACACACACACACACACACACACACACACACACACACACGAATAAATGCATTGTCTGTAGACCTAACAAGGTTACCTGCTGTAGTAAAGTAATTACGCTGTACATCTTTTTCACACGTCACAGCAAAGAATGACTCGACGTTTTCTCCATTTCAAGTTATCCACCACCACCACCACCTGTGTGGGCGGGGGATGCGGCAGCAGGGTAGTTCAAACCACAGCAGAAACTAAATGAAACTTTGTAAGATAAAAACAATAAGTACGTAAAAGACTTCTTCCCAAAAAGCGAATCCCAATATCAAATTGCAATTGATTTTTTGGGGGGGTATCAGTAAATCAGTCGAACCAATAACAATATTTTCGCATTTTCTTGCGATCTTTTGATGCAATAGTCCATAATCTTTATTGTACAGAAACTGACGCTGAGGGCATTTACATCACCTTGAATCTGATTTATCTGCTACTAATATTTATAAAATTTGAAGTAAATCGAATTCTTCTGGTGAATTAAAACGAAGCAGAAATTGAATCAGCCTCGCTTCGAGGACTGGTAAAGATTTTAACATCTTTACGAAATCGGCAGCTTGACTCGCATCCCAAACGTGCAGCGTCCGGCCCCGCCGCCGCCGGCCGTGTGGCGTGCGTGCGCTGCAGGCTGGGAACACACCACCAGGCCCTGGCTCCGGCCCCTTAAGTCTGCCCCTTTCACTCATTTGTGACTCATGAAGATGGTGTTTTGAAACTTTTTTGCAATATACTTGATAAAGGTATTAAAAATATATAGTTGCCTGTTTTTATTTCAAAAAGCCAGTGCAAGAATGCAACTATCCGTTTGTAATTTTAATAATCTTAAATATTGTGAGGTATGAAAAGTCGTTATCATAAATATTCCGCTTTAAGTCGCTCAAAGTCAATTTCACTCTAATTGAAGTTCTTTCCTCGACTGAATCAAAACCACATTTTAAAAACACTTGAGGGCATCAACAATATTTTACGAGACCAGTTGTGGCGCGGCGTTAATATCCCTACAAATACCTTGCTGATGGCTGCTGCACCCTGGCGATGCCGCGCTGATGCCTCGGACTCGCATAAAGCTTCTAACACTCCTCAAATTTCAAAGACTTAAGAGAAAATTTTTATGGACGAACAGAACACCAATAAAAATAGCAAGGTGGCGGCAATTACGGAAGCTCAGTCCATGCCCACTCATAGGAGGTGTCCGTTCACTCCCATTCAGAGTAAAAAATCGCCGTTACCAGGATTCAAACCTTTTTTTTTATATACATAATGCAAGGAAACCCTCTGCCAAAGAAATACTATCCGGTCACCCAGTCAGGTCTACAATGACCCCATACCTCGCCGCCATGTAGAGGGCGGTAGGGGTGAAGGGGATTCCCGGAGCCCGTGTGCGCCCCTACACCAAGAAAATATTTAGACGGAAATACCAACGAAGCGAGAAGGACAACAACAGCTCTTACATACTCCGCCGCTACAAACATTTCACATAAAAATTATTATCATCCCGAGCGTTTCCCTTCATAATAATATTTTAGACCGTTTCGTCGAAGCTCTTCCCTGATGGCCTTAATACGAATAACCCCGTGATATTTTCCCTAATTATTTGAAACTATCTGATATTTCCGACATCTTTTTATCCGAGGCAATAGTTAATACGTGCCCGCCTGTCTGTCCGGCTTGTTCCTCGCTGCTGTACGGACGAGGGCAAAGTGTCGAAAGAACCAGGGCACAAAATAAATGACATTACATGGATTTGCAAACTGGGGGGAGGGGGGATTCTCTCTCTCTCTCTCTCTCTCTCTCTCTCTCTCTCTCTCTCTCTCTCTCTCTCTCTCTCTCTCTCTCTGACACACACACGGATAGTAACTCGATCCAATACGTGACCTTTAATACGAAGACGCGCGTCCAGGATCCTTTCTCTTCTTCCACCCTCCCTTCCTCCCTCTCCCCCCTGTTTACACCTGCAGCCACCACCACCACTACAACATAATAAGATAGTACATAACACACCAAAACGCCTCTAGAAGCATTTTCCCAAACGACTCTTTAGTTTATATTCCCCTCGTCTAGAATAGTACGTTGCCTTCTCTTTCTCTCCATAAGTACAAGGTTACAAAATGCCTCTCAAAGCTCTTACCGTCGACTTTTTAGCTTGTATTTCTCTCTTGTGCAGTAAGTCTCTCTCTCTCTCTCTCTCTCTCTCTCTCTCTCTCTCTCTCTCTCTCTCTCTCTCTCTCTCTCTCTCTCTTCCATAAGCACAACAAACTAACCTTTTCAATCTGCCATTCATTCAGTCACCCACATACACATTCTGCATTCACATACATAATCGGCAACATACAATATCCACACCGTCAGCTACATACGCACACATACTGCCATTCACAAACTCAGCTAAATACACATACAACAAATACGTGTTAACATTGGATTTAGCTACGTGGAATCATAACTCGCTTCTTTTGTTTGTCTGTGCCTCTGTGTCTGTCTGTATTATGTCTTTGTTTGTTTTTCTATTTGGTTGTCTATCTACAAGGGTGCATGTCTGTTTCTCTATCTGTACTTTCTTGTAATCATTCCAAACTCAAGCTCCCGAATCCATGAACCCACAACCCCTTCCCTATCAGCACTCACCCCAACCACCATCACTCTCCCTCCTTTCCTACACCGCTACCTTCGCCTCTCCTCTGTTTCTCTATCTGTACTTTCTTGTAATCATTCCAAACTCAAGCTCCCGAATCCATGAACCCACAACCCCCTCCCTATCAGCAGACTCACCCCAACCACACTCTCTCTCCCTCCCTTCCTACACCGCTACCTTCGTCTCTCCTCTGCACTTCCTTGTAACCATTCCAAACTCAAGCTCCCGAATCCATGAACCCACAACCCCCTCCCTATCAGCAGACTCACCCCAACCACACTCTCTCTCCCTTCCCTCCATCACCCGCACCCTTCGTCTTCCCTCCCGCAACATCAAACACTTCGTGAGCTAACATGCCCTGCCTTCATTTAGATCGCGCCTCACAGTTCCTCAAAGCCTTGTAACACGCCGGAGGAAGGAGCCGCAGCACCTCAAGGTTGTGAAGGAAGGAGTGACTGACTGACTGAGATTGAGTGAGTAAAATGTTAGCAATGTTAGGATGAGGAAGGAAGCGATGGGTGTGGCAGAGATAGATAGATAGATAGATAGATAGAGAGAGAGAGAGAGAGAGAGAGAGAGAGAGAGAGAGAGAGAGAGAGAGAGAGAAAGGGGGGAAGGGGACAGCAGATACACAGGAGGACACGAGACGAAATTCAGATGACAAAGCGAGGGCGTGGGAGTATACGGGCCAACGTGGGAGGGCATAGTGTGTGTGTGTGTGTGTGTGTGTGTGTGTGTGTGTGTGTGTGTGTGTGTGTGTGTGTGTGTGTGTGTGTGTTTGATGCTTGTATGAAACGGAGGCAGAGGGAGAGAGAGTGAAAGTGTGTGTGTGTGTGTGTGTGTGTGTGTGTGTGTGGAGCGATGGTGGAGGGTCACAGTGACAGACAGACAGACAGACAGACGAACAGACGAACGGGCGGGCTGGCGGGCGCGTGGGTTGGGGGCGGGTGAGCCAAGGCGGGATGGGATGGAGCAGGGGAGGCTGGGCGGGGATGACAATACTCGACAGATCAATATGACGTGGTTGAAATTTCAGGCGGTTCAAGAGGTGTTTATCCTGGCTGCTAACGACCAACCCGCTAAGCCCGTCCCTCTCTCTCTCTCTCACATACACACACACACACACACACACACACACACGAGGAAAAAGTAAAAGAAAACAGCTCATGACGGTGGGTGAGTGTACATGTGTTTGTGTGAATGTTTGGGTTTTATATGTGCATTTCGATTACCCCCACACCTGGCCACCTCCCCCTCACCCCCCCCCTCGTCCTCACCAGGTGTCAATGCCTCGCCGGCGTGTCAGCTGCACGGCCGCCACACCACTACGTGTACAAGACAAGTGTTTCATCTGTACAAGTGTCGAGACCAGCCTTCACAGACCTCCTATGACGTGAGTCGTGTAATATATCAAATCGGCAATTTTCACCTCTCTCTCTCTCTCTCTCTCTCTCTCTCTCTCTCTCTCTCTCTCTCTCTCTCTCTCTCTGCCGGTATATCTACACAAAAATAAAGATTATTCATTCATATTCCTTCCTCCTCTTTCACCATCAAACTTATCTCACTCATTCTTCCATAATGTTAACTATTTTCATCCAAGTACCATTCCTCCTTTTCCTGTCTGCCTCCCCTAGAAATAAACTTTTGGGCCCCACTACTCATACAATATTTCTTCGTCAAACTGTCCAACTTTCCAGTGCAAGAATTCGTCACCTAAAATGTGGTTATCTTCTCTGGTCTAACTACCATATAAATTTACTTTTCAACACCAATAGCCAAAATTTCCAAGTGGATTAGTTATGTTTCCAAAGCAAGAATTCACCATCGCTTCCTATTCATACCAAAATTAGTCACCTCTGAAAGAAAGTTGCCTCCTGTTAACTGCATATCAAACTCACGAGCAGGATATCCTCAACTACCTCAAGTAAGTGAAAATCAGGTAATGTTCAATAATATCCTGGCTTCCGTCCCTTATGGATTCGGAAGATCAAAAAATATCGTTTCCTTTTAAACCTGCCTCTATTTATGTTGATCAATTAGTCAACTAGTCTACTTTTTTAGGGAGGGGGCTTTTCATCTAAATCAAATATGCAGACGTATGAACCGTTTAATTCCCTGATAGTTATGCCATACCCCAGTATCCACTCACGTTTCAACTATAAGCTTAGGAAACACCACAGATACTTTACACTTACATCATGAAGGTGTGTGTCTGTGTGTGCCATGTATCTTCCCTATCCACACATAAACTCTCCGTGCTTGTACACACACACACACACACACACACACTGCACCATTCAGGCTGTGTTTCTCCCCTATTCAAGATGCCATCCTCATAGTCTCGCCCCGCCCCGCCCCGCCCCCGTCCCTTCCAGCTTGAGGGCGCGGGGCAACCAGGGGGCGGGGCGGGGCGGGGCGGGTCGGGTCCCGAGAGGTGCCGCCGCCCCCAGCCTCTCGCCGCCTCGCCACGGGGTCACGCGGATAAAATTCCCATGCATTATTAACCCAGATCAATAGGTGTCCCGACCCGCCCCGACACCCCGACACCCGCTTGTTGTGTGGCGGCAACGGGGAGGCTGCGGCGGCGGAGGTGGAGGTGGTGGTGGTGATGCTGGTGGTAAAGAGGTTGAGTGTGAAGTGTTGGTTGGGTGTGTATGTGTGTGTGTGTGTGTGTGTGTTGATGAAGTGCTAAGTTGTGACATCAGTGGTGGGGGTGGTCGACTGGTGGTGGAATATTTTAATGTGGTGGTGGTGGTAGTGGGGCTGCTGGTGAGGGCTTGGCTTTTTGGGTGGTAATGGTTGTGCTGGTGGTGCTGCTGGTAATGGGGTGGTGGAGAAATTGGGTGTGATAACGGGAATGTAAAATCTTGGTTGTGGAGTTAAATTGAGGGTGGTGGTGGAAGAGGAGGGCGGTGGAGGTGGAGGTGGGGCTAAAAGTAAAAAGCAGGGCGTAGCTATGTAACGGTGGAGGTGGAGGTGGTGGTGGAGGTGGTAATTGCAGTGGTAGCAGTGAAAGTAGTGATAGAGAGGGTGTTAGCGGCAGCAGAAGTAATGGTAGGAATCGTGATGGTTATGGTGGTGTGGGTGAGTGGTAGCAGTAACAATAATGGTAGGAATGGTGATTGTTATGGTGGTGGGTGAGGGTGTTAACGGTAGCATTTGTAGTAGTAATAATGGTAGGAATGGTGGTAGTGGTGATGGGTGAGGTAGTATAGTAATGGTAGGAATGGTGATGGTTATGGTGGTGGGTGAGGGTGTTAACGGTAGCAGTAGAAATTATGGTAGGAATGGTGATGGTTATGGTGGTGGGTGAGGGTGTTAACGGTAGCAGTAGAAATTATGGTAGGAATGGTGATGGTTATGGTGGTGGGTCAGGGTGTTAGCGGTAGCATTTGTAGTAGTAATAATGGTGGTAGTTGTGATGGTTGTGATGGTGATGGTAGTAGTAGTAGTGGTGGTGGTAGTGGTATAATGATGGTGGTGGTGGTTGTGATGCTAAATGAGGTGGTAGTATGTAGTTGGTGGTACTGTAGTGGTTTGGTTGGTGGTAGTGGTGATGGTTGTAATGGTGATAGTAGTAGTAGTAGTAGTAGTAGAGGTGGTGGTGGTGGTGGTGGTCGCTTCCATGCAGTGAGTGTCAGGGGACGGTGGTGTTCCGGTGTGGCAAAGGCAGTGGCGTGTAAGTGAAAATGGCTCCCCCGATGTGTGTGTGTGTGTGTGTGTGTGTGTGTGTGTGTGTGTGTGTGCAGAGAGAGTTTGTTATGGGCGGTGCAGCTTTCGTCCGGCTATTCTGTGCTGTTCTGCCTGTGAGCGGGTCAGAGAGAGAGAGAGAGAGAGAGAGAGAGACAGAGAGAGAGAGAGAGAGATAGTGGTGTTTTTTTTTTTTATGTATTTACTATTTTTAAGGACGTTGAGGTGATGGCGGTGAATGTCTGTGCCCTTAACTTTCAATCGGTCCTTTTTCCTAATACCAAAGCGTCCCCTCTCTCTCTCTCTCTCTCTCTCTCTCTCTCTCTCTCGCTCGCTCTCTCTCTCTCCTGTGTGTGTGTGTGTGTGTGTGGGGTGGGGATGTGCACACGCGGGCGCTTGAGGCGACTAATTCATGGCAAATAATAAAAAAAGTTCCCGGCAAGAGCAACAAAACATTACCAAGGCAAAGTAAGCATCAATTAATTTTCTTTATCATTCCTTCTTCTTCCAGGTTTACTTTCCTTCAATTCATCCTTTCTTTCTTTATTTATTTATTTGCTTGCTTTGCTTATCTTCGTTAACTCTTTTTTATCCATTTTCTTTAAACTTTTTTTTTCTTTCTTTTTTTCAAGTTCGCGTTTCTTCAAATTTTCCTTTTTTCCTCTTTATTTGTCTTTTTTAACTTTTTTTATTCATCTTTTTCACTTTTTCTTTAATATTTTTCCTCCTCTCAAGTTTGCGTTCCTTCAAATCTTCCTTTTTTATCTTTACTTGCTTTGCTTATCTCCTTTTTTTTCTTTTTATTTCCTTTACTTATCTTTGTTAACCTTTTTCTATTCATTTTTCTCACCTCTTCTTTATTATTTTTCCTCCTTTCAAGTTTGCTTTCCTTCAAATCTTCCCTTTTTCTCTTTACTTATGTTAATTTTTTTCATTATTTTCTTTTCACTTCAATTTTCCTTTTCCTTCCGGCATTGCTTTCCTCTAATTCTCCCTTTCTTTCTTTACTTTTTTTTTCATGTCAATTTTTTTTCCATTCATATTTTTTCACTTCATTTCCCTTTCTTCTTCCTTCTTCCAGGCTTATTTTCCTTCTTTCTTCATCTTTTTCCTTCTTTACTTTATTCATCTTTGTCAACTTATTTTTTTCATTAAGGTTTTTTTCCCACTTCGTCTTTATTCTTCCTTTAGTTCCTTTTTTCTTTCTTTCTTTACTAATTAATTTGTCAACTTTTTTTTCATTGTTTTTTTCCCTTCAATTGTGTTTATTCTTCCTCCTCCTTCCATGTTTGATTTCCTTTAATTCCTTTTTTCCTTCGTTCTTTACTAATTAATGTCAACTTTTTTCATTTTTTTTCCCCCCACTTCAATTGTCTTTATTCTTCCTTGTTTGCTTTCCTTCAATTCCTCCTTTCTTTCGTTCTTTACTAATTAATCTGTCAACTTTTTTTTCATTAAGTATTTTTCCTACTCCAATTGTCTTTATTCTTCCTTGTTTGCTTTACTTTCCTTCTTGTCAACTTTTTTTCAATTCACAAGATTATTTTTATCTGTCAACGTTCTTTTAATTCACAAGTTTTTTTTCCGCTTCGTTCTTATAAATCTTTCCTTCTCCGTTGACTCATGGAATACACAACGATACCTTTTTTCATGTCTCCTTTAACCCTTCTACTCTATTTTGTTTCCTTTTGACATTTCTATTTTCAACAACTCCATTTTTTGGGTGTTGGCTTTGTACCTATTTTTTTGTCTTTTTCCACCAACAATTCCATTCTTTTTTTATTTCCCTTGTATCTTTTTTTGGTCCGTTTTCGTCAATCCTTTTTTTCCCTTTGTACACCCTCCCATTTTTTTTCCTTTGTGTCTTTTTCTGTCTATTTCCATCAACCTTTATATGTTGTTGTTTTTTTCCTCTCTACCTCGCCCCGTTCTCTTTAATCTATTCTCCCTTCGCTTTGTATAACGCTGGATTTCCTTCTCTATATTTGTTTTATATTTTCCATGACTCACGAATATAAAACTTATTTATTTTTATATCTTACAACCATTTACCTTCTCTTTCATTTAACTTTCTTTGTATATCTGCCTATTTTTCTTTCTCTAACTATTTCTCTATTCCTAACACTGGAAACATAATGGCTATCTTATTTTTCTATTTCCACTTCTCATTCTTGTTCTTTCCCGTTTTCCTTTCTTCATCCACCTCCCATTTTCTTTCTCTACTCCCTGATCTATGTGAAAAGCTCCCTCCATCTCCCTTTCACATCCTAAATCCATTCTCCCTTTTCCTGGATATATAATAGCTCTTTTTTTTCTACTTCCATCTGCCCTTTTCTTATCAGTTCCCGTTTTATCTTTATTTCATCCACTTCCCATTTTCTTTCTCTCCTTGATCTATGTGTAAAGTCGTGTTTCCTTCTCCCTTTCACAACATCCTAAACTTACCTCCCATTTTCTCTCTCTCCGTTTTCCTTGATCTATGTGTAAAGTCGTGTTTCCTTCCCCCTTTCACAACATCCTAAATTCACCTCCCATTTTCTTTCTCTCCTTTCTCCTATATCTATGTGAAAAGCTGTATTCCCTTCCTTTCACAACATCCTACACCCATTCTCCCTCTACCTCTTCCTTTTTCGCCTCCTGCATCGCTTCTGAAGAGGGAGGAGGAGGAGGACGAAGAGGAGGAGAGGGAGCGGAGGGAGATAGGCAATCAGTCAACAGTGGGGGTGAGGAGGGACAGAGATAACCCGATAAGCTATCACCGCCGTTCTCCGTCCCTCCCTCCTCTTTCCTCCTACTCTCTTTATTCCTCCTTCACTTACGTCATTTCCCCTGCTCACCCACACTCTCCTTCCCTTTCCTGTTCCCTCCTTTCGTTTGCCTCATTCCCCGGCAGACCAGACAGACCCTGATAGCTGCCCTGACTTAAAAGAACCTCCTCTCTGCATTCTAAGACGCTTCAGCCCTCACATTAACTTATTCCAAGGACTAAAAAGTGGATCGTTTTGGTTCTAGTGAGTGTTTTTTTGGGTTTATGGTACGGAGGAATGATCGAACTACCACCAGGGTCATAAAACTACCCCTGGAAATGCCCAAAACTCCTATGAAGACCTTGTCAAATATGTGGGTTTGGAGGTTGAAATGTTTTAGGAGTATGATCCTCAAAATCATTATAGGCAGATTAGACATTGATGGCTGTTGTGACTGAGCTGAAAAGAACATCAACACCTTCCCGGCAGACCAGACTCCATAATAGATGTTAGGACTTAAAAGAACCTAAAAACTTTCTCGGCAAACTAGACACTGATAGCTAATACGTAGGTGTCTGGCAAACTTTCTTAACACCTTCCTCGGCTACAAGACCTCTTAACAGCTCTTCTAACTGACTTAGAAGACCCAACATGCACCTTCCCAGCAGACCTGACATTGATAGCATATAGTTGACGTTGTTCAGGCAGACGTTCTTAACCTCAGCACCTTCCCACACTCTTACTCTTTCTCCCAACCTCTTCCTCCTTATCATTTCGTCTACGTTGTCGACACCCGATAACTGTGACTAAATTTAACAGCTAATATGACGGAGAAAACGAAGCATACTCTCTCTCTCTCTCTCTCTCTCTCTCTCTCTCTCTCTCTCTCTCTCTCTCTCTCTCTCTTCGTTGTTAACATTCGATATCTGTGACTAAATTTAACATCTAGAATAGCGAAAAAGAGAAGCATGTTATCTTCTCCCTCTATGACGAAAAATATGAAGCACACTCTCTCTCTCTCTCTCTCTCTCTCTCTCTCTCTCTCTCTCTCTCTTCGTACTTACCACCACCAGGAGTGAAGGAACCCGGGCGGCTCCCCTAGAGTGATATTTTTCTCCCATCTTATCTGCAAGTAAAGGAGGGACACGTTAGAGCGGCGCAGGTGTACACAGGTGTCCACAGGTGTTCTAGGCTAGGTAAGAGTGAGGAGGAGGAGGGGGGGGGGTGCAGGGGAAGGGGGTATTATGGAGTTTTACCTTCATTTAGTCTAGTTAAAAGTACATGAATAAGGGAACATATATATCAGTTTTTACCTTATTTTTAGTCTAGTTAAAAGTACATGTATAGGCTAAGGGAAGATATATCAGTTTTTACCTTATATTTAGTCTAGTTAAAAGTACGAGTATAAGGGAAGATATATCAGTATTAGAGTATTTATGAGATCTACAGCTTCTGAGATGATAACGACGATTGGACAGTGTTGGTTTAGCATTACATTTTTTTTTCTGAGCCTTGTTAGCAGGGTACGTATTTTATGGCGGGTTTTACAGGAGAATTAGATGAATAAATTACTCAAGGCCGGCTGAGTACACGACACGCGAACGACTTATAAATAAACACACACACACGCACACACACACACAGAAAGGTGTGCACGAGTATACCTGTACGACAAAGAACACAGGATTGAACTAACCAACAAACAGACATATGAACACAATTTCCATACTTCACCTTTTTACATCGTGATATATATGAAAAAAAAAAGTGTGGAACTGAATGTTAAAAAAAATACACGTTAATACATATTTGATCACCATGTCACGGGTACACTAACCCGTCTCTCCCCCCCCCCCTCTCCTGAACACATGTGGAGGGATTAGGTGGTGTTGTGGCGGGGAAGGGGTGGGTGGGTGGGGGGGTAATATGACACCCACACAACTTCCACGCCACACCCCCAACCCCTCCACCACCAGACTATGCACAGGTGGTCAGAGGTGGAGGGAGACAGGACTTTGCTCTCCACCACCACCACCACCACCGCCACCACCGATGAAAGCACCTCCCACCCACAGCCTCACGCTCACCACAGACAGCATCATAACGGTCGGCTCTGTACGGAGTTTCATAGTAAAAGGTAGAGGGCATACACTATAGCTGCGTGTGGCCTCGGTGCTCATCTCCGGAACTTCAAGGTGGTAACTGATAACTTTTTTTCTGTATTTGCGTTGTTAATTCACTGTTCTAATGGTGAATCCTGACTTATTCGTCACTAAAAGGCCACTAAAACATTAGGAAAGCAATTCATTAATCCCTTGACTGCGGATTTCCTACAAGAAGACAGCAAGCTACAGGAATGGAACAAAAAGTGGCTGCTACAACTCAGCGAAGAAAAATGTAAAGTCATGCACCTTGGGAGGGGATATCCAGCATACCAATACCACATGGGAAACACTCCACTATCCACCAGAGGCAGAGAAAGACCTGGGAGTATATTATTTTACCAGGCTACCAGTAAAGGCTAATTCAGTGCCAATCGCAGCGGACGGGCTAACAAAGGAATAGCCAAAGTTAATATTCTTGTTATGACGATTAGAGTATGAGTTTAGGCTGGTCATATGCGTAGAACTGGAGGCATAGATGAATGGACAACTGAAGTAACAGAGTAGCAACCAAGATATGATTAGTCAGGGCAGACAGAGGACTAGGTAGCGAGATGAAGTAAAGCGCATTTCCCGGAGCAGGATGAAGGACACTAACATCACGGGGAAGTTGAGGACATTGTAAAAAGGCCTTTGTTCAGCTGTGGTCTAATAATGAGGCTGACGATGATAATGAAGACGCCTTATACGCTGTTCTTACTTAAAGGAGTTAACAATGGCTTTTCAATTAGCGAAGTCCTTTACCTCACCGCATTTACCGTTGAATAGATGTTGTGATACTTCCTGGGCTTTAAATGACGCTTGGAGTGTGGAGATAGTTGTGGTTGTTTACACCGACCGTGGAGTATTGGCGAATGCATCTTGTAAGTTTTCCCTCTTCCCGCGTTTCCAGGATGAGGAAGTGGAGGTGATTGATGCAGGCGCTCCAGAACTCCACTTTCCTCGCAGTTTTGCTTGTCTTCAATACTTGCTGAATAACACTGACTGCGACAAACAAGCAAGCAAACAAGCACACACACGCAGAGAGATAGAGATAGAGATATAGATAGATAGATAGAGAGAGATTATGTACTTTTTTTCCTTTCCCTAGTCACAAATAAGAGGAGAGAGAGAGAGAGAGAGAGAGAGAGAGAGAGATTATGTACTTTTTTCCTTCCCTAGTTACAAATTAGAGGAAATAGAACACACAAGTACACCCATACACACCCAACCCCCGACACACACGTCCTCTACTTAAGTACACCCCCTCTCCCCCCTCAACGTCATCATCATCATCATCAGTCACCATTACGTTCAGTACATACCCCCATACATATACATACACATCACTACACTCAACAACGACAATACACTTCAACACCAAACACACACACACACACACACACACACAGCACTCGAGTCTCTCTCTCTCTCTCTCTCTCTCTCTCTCTCTCTCTCTCTCTCTCTCTCTCTCTCTCTCTCTCTCTCTCTCTCCGCAAACCCTCAAACTTTACACTATCAAGCTATTTCATATTTCAAGTGGACGTATTATTTTCAGGCTGATATAGATGGAGCGATTTCAGGTTATATACCGTACAGTGAACTTTACTACTACTACTACTACTATTACTACTACTACTACTACTATTACTACTGCTTCTAGGTCTCACTGGTGTTGTCTGGTCTCCCCCGCCCCCTCAAGGCCTCGGGGTGTTCCTGCCCTGGTGTATTTTAGGTGTTGCTATGTTTGTGAGACGAGAGGTGAGGGTGTGAGACATGGGGAGGTGTGGGGGTGAAGGGTCGGGGGGAGGTGTGTGTGGGGGGGGTGGAGGGGGGTAGTGGAGAGCAAGACACGACGACAGCTGTGGTTTCGTTGCATCTGGCACCACCACCACCACCACTACCACCACCACCATCACCACTACCACATTCTCCCATCTCCATCTTCATTTTATTCACTTAGCTCCATCCTCTTCCTCCTCCTCCACTACCACATCCTCTCTTCCGCCACCACCTCCCATCACGACTTCTCATCTTTCTACTCCACCTCCTGTTTCCTCTTCCTCTTCCTCCACCTTCAGTCACAGCGCTCCACTTCCTTCTCCTCTTCTTCCATCATCTACCTTAACCACAGCCTATCATCTCCACTCTAATCTTCTAACCACCACCACAGCCTCTTATCATCATCTCTTCCTCTTCGTTTGTATACCTTCTTTATCCCCACATCACCCCTCCACTTCCTCCTCCTCCACCACTAACTCCACCAAAGCTTTCATCTCCCGGCCTATGATCTCCTAACCATCACAACTACAGCCTCTTATCATCATCTCTCCTCCTAATTTAACTTCTTATTTACCCCACACCACCCCACTTCCTCCTCCTTAACCATCAACTCCACCAAAGCTTTCATCTCCCGTTCACCGTCTCCCACACTCCCCCTCCTCTCCGGCTGACGCTAATGACCACGTGTACGAGCATTCGACTTCTTTTTTTCCATCCCTCGCACTCCAAACAGTTAGTTACTCGCGTGAGGCTGAGATCATAAACACTAGCATCTCCCCCGCGCTGGCGAACGTTTAGAGTGCAGAGATAACATGTATTTTTGAGGCGCCGCCCGTTCCTGCGCTCCATTTAAAACCCTCGTAAGGTATCGATGCTAATGTTTGTTTGCCCACCTGTCGATCCCCGCTCATCAGCCATCATCGTTACCTGCCCCTGAGCCTCCCTTGGAATGTGCCACAGGGGGATGCTGACACGGGAGGAGAGGAGGAGGAGAAGGAGGAGGATGGGGAGAGGTAAAAGACATGGATTGAAGTAAAGATGAGGAGCTTGAGAGGGGAAAGACGAGGACGATAGGAGAATGAGGATGAGAAGGGGAAAGGAAGATGAGGAGAGAGAGAGAGAGAGAGAGAGAGAGAGAGAGAGAGAGAGAGAGAGAGAGAGAGAGAGAGAGAGAGAGAGAGAGAGAGAAGACATGGATGGGGAAGTAGAGGAGAGGAACAGAAGAGCTTGAATAACGAAGAGAGAGATGAAGAGGAGGAGGAAGATGAAGAAAATAAAAAAGCGACTGTGCAAACGAATATAGTATACCGCCAGGGCCTAACACACACACACACACACACACACACACACACACACACACACACACTACAAAACTACAGTAAAATCCTCAGTTCATAAACCACGACACACCGCTAGCAACCATCTGTGTGTGTGTGTGTGTGTGTGTGTGTGTGTGTGTGTGCTGGCCAGGTAACGGAACGCCTCTTAAGCACATTCTCCTTAGTCAGTCCCAAACGACCCACGAGTCTAATTTACGATCCACTAAACTACACCGCCAAGCAAGCCACGCAGCCGACCAAACTACACAACAGCCATTTAAACTACGCATGAACCATTTAAACTAGACAGCAAAATTTTCAACTACATTATGACCATTTAAACTACACAAGAGCAATCTGAATTACGCATAAACCATTTAAACTAGGCATGAACCATTTAAACTACACAAGAGCCATTTAAAGTATACAACAGCTATTTAAACTACGCATGAACCATTTAAACTACGCACGAACCATTTAAACAACCCATGAACCATTTAAGCTACGCATGAACCAGTTAAACTACGCACGAACCATTTAAACAACCCATGAACCATTTAAACTACGCATGAACCATTTAAACTACGCATGAACCATTTAAACTACGCATAAACCATTTAAACTACCCATAAACCATTTAAACTATGCATGAACCATTCAAACTAGGCAGCAAAATTTTAAAACATTATGACCATATGAGCCATTTAAATTATACATCAGGGCCATTTAAACTTTACTAAGACAATTTCAACTACAAATCTAACCATTCAAACTATTACACAACCATTTAAACTAGACATAAACCATTTGAAACTACACATCACCCAATTTAAATACCTACATTACCGCGACGTGAAGCACACAGCAAATATTCAAGAAATTCCCCAGACGTGAAATGTAAAAACAACCCCCCAAATGTCATGACCTTGCACTGATGTTTTTAATACCACGTTTACAAATTCAAGTCAAGTAAAGATAAATACGAGTAGCCCAATAAACACGCCTTGAACACGAACCAAACACGTACTCAACAGAAGAACAAACAAGTTAAGAACCAAACCGTCAGTCAGATAAACAATGATTGGATGAATAAGTAAATAAAGTATCCCGTCTAACGTAAACACACACACACACACACACACACACACACACACACACACACGGGCAGTAAATCAGAAAGTCGTACAGACAACAAAAATACATTAGACTCCACCAATTAGACAAACGAGACAAGTTGAGAGAAGAGTTAGCGCGGACGATCTCTTATCTGGTGTGTGTGTGTGTGTGTGTGTGTGTGTGTGAGAGAGAGAGAGAGAGAGAGAGAGAGAGAGAGAGAGAGAGAGAGAGAGAGAGAGAGAGAGAGAGAGAGAGCACTAAGACAAAACAAAACACGAAGGGAAAAAAATGTTAATGCAAACACGCACGAATGTTTACAAGAGAAGCTCGCTTGACACACGTTCACACTTGACCAGATAAACATCACACACACACACACACACACACACACACACACACGAGCCAGACTGAGTCATTAGCGTGAATTACTTGTTAACTACCTGGTTCAGTGTGCCATTATTTCAATGTCGCGCACAGAGGAGGGGAGGGGAGAGGAGGTGACCGATGAGGGTGATGAATGAGAGGAGGAGGAAGAGGAGGAGGAGGAGGAGGAGGAGGAGGAGGTGTGAAAAGAGGGTATGAAGGATGAAGAGTGAAGATAGATGGTATGACAGGTAGTGAATGAAAAAAGGTGAAAGGGAGAGGGGAGGAAGGGGGAGGTTGACGTAGTAGTAGTAAATCGTAGTAGTAGTAGTAGTAGTAGTAGTAGTAGCAGCAGTAGTAGTAGTAGTAGTAGTAGTAGTAGTAGTAGTAGTAGTAGTAGTAGTAGTAGTAGTAGGTGATGACATTAGATTGACATGTTAAAAGAAGAAAAAGCACAAGTCGAGAGATAGTGGGTCAAGTAATTGTGGAGGAGGAGGAAGAGGAGGAGGAGGAGGAAGAGGAGGAGGAGGAGGAGGAGGAGGTTGACGTTGTGTTCCTTATCTCGAGTACAATTACCCTAACGACTACATCTTTCACTCACCACCACAACACCACCACCACCACTGCCATTCACTTCCCTTCACCCACCACGACCAACACCCTTCCCCCTCCCCCTCCGCCCCTGCCCCGTCCTCCCCGCCCCGCCGCTACACGTGTTCAGAGATGTTAGAAACGCTGTAAGGACTGAGGTACCACCGCCTGAGATGTTTACAAAGAGTCTCCGGCCTCCACCAACCCCCTGCCGTGTGTGTGTGTGTGTGTGTGTGTGTGTGTGTGTGTGTGTGTGTGTGAGAGAGAGAGAGAGAGAGAGAGAGAGAGAGAGAGAGAGAGAGAGAGAGAGAGAGAGAGAGAGGGCAGGGCATGTGGTGATAAATGTACCTTAATTGTGCTATCGAGGTTGTTAAAATGTTGTGATAAATGACAATAACGATAATAATAATGATAATAATAATAATAATAATAATGGTAATGGTAATAATAAATGTGCCTAGAAATAAGAAAAAAATAGATAAATAATGAAGGAATAGATAAGAATGAGGTAGATAGATAATAGACATGTTAAAAGATCGATAGATAGTATAGATAACAAGTAGGTAATGTGTGCTGAGAGAGAGAGAGAGAGAGAGAGAGAGAGAGAGAGAGAGAGAGAGCAGTAGTAAGGCGAGACGCGGCATTCATCACAGGGCAGCAGAAGGCAAGTAAAGAAAGTCCCTCAAAGAAAGACGTGCAACAAAGAAAACCAACTCTCTCTCTCTCTCTCTGGGCCACAGATTAATTAACAGAACGATAATGATGATAGTGAAGATTTGTCAGTCAAGGGAAGATAAAAGCAAAGAAGCGTGAGGAGGAGGAGGAGGAGGAGGAAGAAGAGAGGAGGACACGTCACCACCACCACCATCACCACAACCACCACGTCACCACCACAAGAACTTACACAATAACAAGATTAAGCAAAGCCGCGAAAGGACAACAAGGAGAAGAATGGAGATGAAGAGGAACAGAGAAGGACACGTCACCACCACCACCATGTCACCACAACCACCACGACACCACCACAAGAACTTACACAATTACAAGAAAATAAAGCAAGGAGGAGGACAACGTGTAGGAGAAAGGAGATAAAGAGGAACAGAGGTCACGTCACCACCACCACCATGTCACCACAACCACCACGTCACCACCACAAAAACTTACACAATTACAAGAAAATAAAGCAAGGAGGAGGACAACGTGTAGGAGAAAGGAGATAAAGAGGAACAGAGGTCACGTCACCACCACCACCATCACCATCACCACCACGAGCTTAGCGTCAACACCCTCAACACCCCTCCGGCCAGACAGCAGCAGCAGCAACACACAAATTAACGCAGACACGCCGAGGGTAAAAGACGCCGCAACATGACAAATCAACACTTGAATGCAACAATGAAAGCGTGCACTAACGACTGCAAAAACCAGCACCGCCGCCCCCCTGCCCCCTCCTCCTCCCTACTCAGTAACAGGGTAGCGAGAGCAGACTGACATAAATTAGCGGGGTGGGCATGCTGTGTGGGGCGTGCCGGCCGGGGAGGGGAGGGGAGAGGGAGTGTCAGTTGATGAGAGAAGGGGAGGGAGGGAAGGGGAGAGCCAGCTGATGAGGGGAGTGGAGGAGGGAAGGTGTGGGGGAGGGCCACTAACGAGAAGGAAGGGGGGTGGGGAGAGCCAGCTGACGAGGAAAGGAATGAGGGGAGAGGGCGAGGGGGGAGGGGGAGGAGAGAGCCAGCTGATGAGGAAAGGAATGGACTGGGGGAGGGAGAGGGAGGGCCACTAACGAGGGGAGGGAGGGGGGTTAGAGGGGGGGGAGGACGCCGTCACCAAGGCAACGCACGTGGTTGGTCTCCCGCGGCGCCGCCCAGCTGATGGTGCCACGTTGGGGAGGCCACAGACCCCCCACCCCCACCCATACCTCCACACACACGAAGAGGCATGGAGGGAGGAAGAAGGGGTGGAAGGAGGAAGGAAAGGGGTGAACGAGGATGAAAGGGAAAGTGGGGGAAAAGGAGAGGGAGAAAGTGTCGAGAGAGGGATGGGAGAGGAAGGAAAGGGGTGGGGCAGGAAGGGGTGAAAGGAAGAGGAAGGAGAGGGGTGAGGAAGGAAGGAGTGGACGGAAGAGGAAGAAGAGGTGAACGAGGATAGAAGGAAAGGAGGGGGAAGAGGAAGGAGAAGAAAGTGGAGAGAAGAGGGAGGAGGAAGGGGTGGAAGGATGAGGGAGAGTAAGGAAAGGGGAGAACGAGAATGAAAGGGAAAGAGGGGAAAGAGGAGGGAGAAGAAAGTGAGGAGAGAGGAGAGGGAGAGAGGGAGGTAGATAAAAAAAGGGGGAAATGAAGGGAGGAGAGAAATGGAACGAAGAAGGAAGAATGGGGGAGGAAGAAAGAGAAGGGATAAAAATGAAGTGTACTTATAATTACTTAAGTGAGTGAGTGTGTGTGTGTGTGTGTGTGTGTGTGTGTGTGTGTGTGTGTGTGTGTCGTTATCCTCCTATCTCCCCTGTCTATCTGTCTGTCCGTGCCCGTCCGTCTGGCTATCTCTGTCTGTCCTGGCGGTGTTTCTGTCGATCTCTGTCCGCGGGGAGGCAGGCCTGTCTTTCCATGTGCCTGTACTCTTGCTTATTTGTCTATCTATGTATCTATATATTTGCCTATCGCCTCGAGTCTACCTGCCCCCACGTCACTCCAGCCACGCGCTCCCTCCTTCCCCTCACCGCTGAACCACCCGCCTCCTCCGCTCCCTACCTCCTCTCTTAGCTCTGAGGCAATGTTTCTATAAGGCCTTGATTTGCAGAACATACAAGACCGCAAAACTTTATATAATCTTTTCCTGGTTTGATTTGTTGCTTTTGGTGTTGTTGATTATGCTTTCTTTTATGTGTATGTTCAATGCGCTCGTTCGTTCTTCCTATCTTGTTTTGCTTCTTTCGTTAAGTTCTTTCCTCCTTCGCTCTCCTTCTCAGTTTATCCTTATTTATGTATCTAATGTGTTCTTTCTATCTTGCTTTGTTCGTTTCGTTACTTCCTAATATTGTGTCTTTCCTCCCTCCTCCTTCTCTCCACCTTCTCAGTTTTATCCAGAATCGCTACTGTTGTGTCTTTACTTTTTATTTTATTTTTTCCTTTTCCGAGTCACACGCTTCCCCGGCCCGGCACGTGGATAAAAGCACTAAAAAGACGACCACTCTTTCAATCACACAAACTTAACGCATTGTCCTGAGACGCTCCACACACACCACCACTGCCCGCCGTCTCCTTGGCCCTCGGTACAGATGCGGGGGATGGTTATATCTAGATGCGACTGGTGGTGATCCTCTTATTTCTCTTGCTGTTGTCCTGTTGTCGTTGTACTGAAGGGAACGGGAATACAGCATCAATATATCCACCAATAAGATGAATTCGCGGTGATGCTGTCTGGCCTATCCCCCTCCTTCGACAGTGCTGTTTATTATCTTGCTATTGTCCTGTTGCTGTCGTTGTACTGAAGGGAACGAGAATACAGCGTCAACGTACACACCAATAAGATGAATTCGAGGTGATGCTGTCTGGCCTATCCCCCTCCGTCGACGGTGCTGTTTCTTCTTCTTTTTGATCTGTAACGTTTTGTATCGCTTCTTAGGTCCTCCTCATCTTCTTTCTTGCTGTTGCCCTGTTGCTGTCGTTGTACTGAAGGCAACAGGAATACATCAACAGCGAGTAGCGGGCTTTTTTTTTTATTGTTTCCTTTTTTGTGTGTGCGCGCCCCCTTGAGCTGTCTCCTTTGTTGTAAAAAAAAGAATCTATATATATACGCAATAGGAAGAATTCAAGGTAGCGTAGCATGGTCTATCCCCGCTTCCCTCCTCTTCTTCTTCCTCTTCCTCTCCTTATAAGGGCGTCCTTGTAATGAATGGCTTGTTAATGAGGCCGCTTACACACACTTTCACTCCCTCCTTCACTACGCATCACTTCTCCCTCTCCATGTCATCACACATCACGCCCCTTTATGTCACAACTCCGCCTGCCCCCTTCCTGTCCCCACTCCCTCTCCCTCCCATCGCTACCACCTTCCCTTCCTCCTCTCCTGGAAGTTTAATAAGAACATAAGAACGTAGGAGTCCATGAATTTATCTAATCTATTTTTGAATGTGACAATTGTGTTGGCACTCACCACATGACTGCTAAGCTTATTCCACTCATCCACAACCCTGTTAGTAAACCAATTTTTGCCTATGTCCCTGTTGAATCTGAATTTATCCAGTTTAAACCCATTACTTCGTGTCCTACCCGGTTCTCTTACCAACAAAACCTTATGAATATCCTCCTTATTAAAGCCCTTCATCCATTTATAAACCTCTATCATGTCTCCACGCACCCTTCGAGGAGAAAGATGTGACAAGTGGGGAAAGCAGATAGGGTGAGGCGGGAAGGGAATGGAGGGGGAAAGATGGGAGTGTGTGGAATGGAACGGGGTGGAAGTGAGGGAGTGGATGGATAAAGGTATGTAGAGGGAGTAAAGAGGGGAGTAGTTGAGGAAAGATTGAAGTGTGGAATGGGTGGAGAGTAAGAGGGAGAAATGAAGGAGTGAATGGATAGGAGGGAAGAGACGCAACTTTTACCTTCCCTTCTCTTCTTCCTTTCCCTCCCATTCCATGCTCTCTTCTTTCCCTCCCATTCCATTCTCCCTCCTTTACCTCCTGCCTCATTTTCCTACTATTCCCTTTCCCTCCTTCCTTTCCCTCCCATTCCATTCTACCTCATTTCCCTCCTTCCTTTCTCTCCAATTTCCATCTCTCTCCTTTCCCTCTCATTCCTTCCTACCTCATTTCCCTCCCATTCCATTCTACCTCATTTCCCTCCTTCCTTTCTCTCCCATTTCCATCTCTCTCCTTTCTACCTCATTTCCCTTCCATTTCATTATCCCTCCTTCCTTTCTCTCTCATTCTCCTTTCCCTCACATTCTCTTCTCCCTCTATCTCACCATCAAAGAGTCACCATTTCAGAATAAGTACGCACGTGTCTTTATGTCTTTATAGGTCACCACATACCTCACGACCTCCTCCTC
The DNA here is from genome assembly GCF_024679095.1 of Eriocheir sinensis. Lineage (NCBI taxonomy): Eukaryota > Metazoa > Arthropoda > Malacostraca > Decapoda > Varunidae > Eriocheir > Eriocheir sinensis. The sequence goes on from NC_066548.1 coordinate 2,296,636, forward strand.
CTCCTCCTCCTTCAAAACAAAGTCGTCATTAATTCTGGGTACGCTCCCCACACGTGTCGCTGTCTCTCCGTCATCACAAAAATCGGATCACAGCCATGACATTCCCTTCTTCATAATCTCAACCCTTTCTCTCATACACTCTGCCCAACGTTGCCAGATTATCGTACTCAGAACATCGCAATTATCAGTTCTAGGGACCGAAACTTTTCTACCCACACAGATAACGAAATTCCAGTTAAAGTTATCGTTAAAAGCATTACTTATTGGTGTGGTGTCTGTTTGCGATAGCTATGAGTCTGAAACCGGAACGTACGATATGCTGAGTGGCTGAGTACGATAGTTTGGTAACGCTGACTCTGCCCCCTCTCTCTCTCCTAGCTTTCGTACTCCCCCCCCCTTCTCTCCTAGCTCCCCTCCTCCCTCCCTCTTAGAACAAACCACAACAGTCACCATTTCACACGTGCAGCCGTCCATGTGAAGCCACCAGGCACAAAATGGGGGCTAGTTTCTCACATTCTTATAACCCTCCTCGTTTTGATTATTCTTTTATTTGTTTTGTCTTCTTTTTCTATGGTGCGCCCACTCCTTTTTTTCCCCTCCTATCTTCCATTATCTTATTTCTTGCTATTGTTATGCTGATTATCTCCTCCTCCTCCTCCTCCTCCTTAATCATCATCTTCCGCTTCCTCCTGTTCCTCTTTGCGTATTAGGCCTCTTGCAGTCTCCCTATGTTCTTATGTTCTTTTTCACCTTCCATCATCAGTGTTCTCCTTTATTTTCTGCCCTTTCTCGACACACACACACACACACACACACACACAGGAGCGCGGACGTCCCCACTTCTTCAGGGTACACAATCCACATGTGACGTCGAGGCTTTGAAGTCATCACATAATTATCAGGTCATTGCCACGACAACCTGCCCTTACTACCCCCTCCATCCCTCCCTCCCTCCTTCACTACCCCCACCACTACCATCACCAGCAATTGTCCCCCAGACGCTACCAAGGCCACCACCACCACCAGCATCATCATCGTCATCATCACCACCACAAGATTAATCTGGTGCAAGACATTCCCGTCATCCACGCCACTTTTTCCTCGTCTTACGGATCACAATTTTGCATGAGTCACCCCCCCCAACACGAGAGATAGATAGATAGATAGATTGATAGATAGATTTTTTATTAGCGGGCTTCTATTAGTTTCCTTTTTTGTGCCCTTGAGCTGTTTCCTTTGTTGTAAGAGAGAGAGAGAGAGAGAGAGAGAGAGAGAGAGAGAGAGAGAGAGAGAGAGAGAGAGAGAGATTGGGGGTGGGGGAGGGACAGCAAGGCACGTGGCAAGCAATCAACGAGGTTAGAACAATACTCATAAGCCTCATTAACGTTTTTTTTGGGGGGTCGTAGTTGGGACGACTTAGTTAAATACGACGACCAGAGATGAAGTCATGTGCTACGACTAAGACACACACACACACACACACACACACACACACACACACACACACACAGGCGAACACCAACACTTCATTTAGCTTGAAACTCAACACAAACAAACATACGAATAAATAAACGGAGTAGTGTCTTAATTACTAACATAGACACTGTCGGTCCATAGATTATAAAAAAAAAAAAAAAAAAAAAAAAAATCGGGGAACTAACTGATTTGACTTCTGGGAATATTAATAAACAAACCATTCATGCTATATGGAGAGAGAGAGAGAGAGAGAGAGAGAGAGAGAGAGAGAGAGAGAGAGAGAGAGAGAGAGAGAGAGAGAGAGAGAGAGAGAGAGAGAGAGAGAGAGAGAGGAAGGAAAAAGGATTAAGTGGAAAAACGGAAAAGAAATGATTAGAGGAAAGAAAAAAGGAAAAGAAATAAAGAAAAGAGAGCGAGCGAGAGCGAGAGAGAGAGAGAGAAAAAATAACAAGTGTGCCTTTCGATAGATTGCAATTTTATGACAGAAGGAATATATATACGGTCCGAGTGATCGTAAATAGCAACAAGAAGTGATTGCAGCGGGAAGAGCAACTAGCAATCATTAGCGAGAGGAGGAAGATTAAAAAAAGGGAGGATGAGTGATTTTTACGATGATGAAACACGAAAGAACAATCATTTTTAGTCTACAGTGATTACGAAATTTGAAGTTATGCGAATACAACTTTACACAATGATGGTGAAATACGAGTCACAAACAATGACTACAAGGGTTACGAAATGCAAACGAAAAAGTGTAGAATTGATACGAATATGAAGGAAAAAAGACCTTAATTGGTTACGATATGCGAAGGAAAGTCTAAAAGTTGCTAAATATGAAGGAAAAGTTTACAGTGGGTACGGAATATGGAGGGAAAGTTTACAATGAGTACGGTATGAAGGAAAAGTTTGCATTGGGTACGGAATATGAAGGGAAAGTTTACAATGAGTACGGTATGAAGGAAAAGTTTGCATTGGGTACGGAATATGAAGGAAAAGTTTACAATGGGTACGGAATTTGAAGGAAAAGTTTACAATGGGTACGGAATATGGAGGGAAAGTTTACAATGAGTACGGTATGAAGGAAAAGTTTGCATTGGGTACGGAATATGAAGGAAAAGTTTGCATTGGGTACGGAATATGAAGGAAAAGTTTGCATTGGGTACGGAATATGAAGGAAAAGTTTGCATTGGGTACGGAATATGAAGGAAAAGTTTGCAATGAGTACGGTATGAAGGAAAAGTTTACACTGAGTACGGAATATGAAGGAAAAGTTTACATTGGGTACGGAATGTGAAGGAAAAGTTTACAATGGGTACGCTAGAATGAGAAGTGAGGGACTCCAAAAACAAACCAGACTAATTATGTGAAGAATGGAGGAAGGAAAACAGAGAAAGAGAAGGTGTAGGTATGGACTAAACAAGCGTAAAAGATAGAATGGCAGACGAAAAAATAATGGTGACAGGAATGGGCGGAGAGAGAGAGAGAGAGAGAGAGAGACGAAAGGGTTATGCATAGGCTCAACATGCCCATCAGATCGAACGTTAGATGGTGAATGGAGGAGTAGGAGAAGCAATAATTATAAGTCAGACGGAGAAAAGAGATGAGGAGGGGGAAAGATGATATACAGATTGAACATACCCATACGACTGAACGGAATACAGTGAATGAGGTAGCACTGATAAGAAAGAGTTCAACCAGAGAGATGGAGAAAAGAGATGAGGAGGGGGAAAGATGATGTACAGATTGAACATGGCCGTACGACTGAATGGTAGACGCAGTGAATCAAGTAGCACTGATAAGAGAGAGTTCGACGGAGGGATGGGAGGGAGAGAGGAGGAGGAGGTGGATTACACAAATAGAACGTGCTTATAAGATCGAATGGTAGATAGTGCATGGTAGAGTAGAAGCAGAATTAATAAAAAGCTCAAATGAGGAGAGGAAAATATAGATGGATAGATGGTGAATGGAAGAGTAGAAGTATCACTAATAAAAAGCTCAAAGGAGGAGAGGAAAAAGTATATAGATGAAGGAAAGATAAGGGGGAAGTATTATAGATTCAACATGCTCAGACCCTCGAATGGTATATTATAAAGGAATACTACTGATTAAAAGCTAAACTGAAGGGAAGGAGAGATAGATGTAGAAAAATAACAGGGGGGGGAGGGGTAAATACATTGAACAGGCGTAAAACTTAACCGGACGATAGGATTGGAGAGGAAAGTTCTGATAAAAGAGTTCAGAGCAGGGGAGGGAGAGACGGAGGGCTGTATTTTAAGACACCATCGCTTCTCACATCAACTATTTCTAAAGGTCAAAGTGGGGGTCAATCTTGTCCTAATGAGTGTTTCTTTAGGTTCATGGTACATAAGAAGGGTCAGACTACCACCAGGGTCATAAAACTAGTCCTGGAAATGCCCCAAACACCTACGAAAGCCTTCTCAAATATGTGAACTTGGGGGACGAAATGTTTAGCAATACCGCCCGAAGAGAACTCCGAGAAGGCAGGAGGAAGCTAAAAGGTTATATTATATAGATTGATCGGCCGTGTAAGATGGAATAGTGAATAGCTGGCAGAGACGGGAGTGAAGTTCTGACAAATATTTCAACGGATGAGCATTTAAGCATTTAGTCATACCTAGTCATTTTACAGCATATCATACCTGCTTTGACGTTTAAATTCGTCAAGCCTTTCTGAAGCCTGAATGAATGAGAAAAAGCGGGAAGCAGAGAGAAAAGAGGAGACGAAGGGGAGAAACGGGGAGAGGTTGAGAGGATTATTGAGAAGTTTATTAATAGGAAGAATATATGAAAGAGTTGACCTTACGTATCAAAAAGCAGAAAAAATGAAATATTCTAGTCAAAGAGAAAAAGGAGACAGAGAGAAAAGGGGAGAGACGGAGGGGAGGAACGGGGAGAGGTAGAGAGGATTATTGAGTACTTTATTAATAGGGAGAATATATGAAAGAGTTGACCTTACGTATCAAAAAGCAGAAAAAATGAGTCACAAAAAAATAGAATATGCAAAGACGGACAAAAACAAACACCACAACAAAGAAAACAAAGACACACGCAAAACTAAAACGCAGGAAAGATAAAAGATAACAAGGCCCCCAATAAAGATACCTAAGTGAAGATAAAGAAACTATGACAAAAAACACTATCATATCGTTTGATCCTTTATGAAATCCGCGGAATGAACGATTTAATGAACGTGCATATGTGACCAAAAGGTGTAAGGGGAAGGAGGCGTGGTAGAGTTGACAAGTTACAAAAAAAAAAGACGGCGGGGAGTACAGGGAAGAACGGCCATGGTGAAGGGAATGGACGGATAGATGGATGTACAGAGGAAGGGATGGGGCTGCGTTGAGCGGAATGAAGGTAATTTTTGATAAAGTTAAAAGAAAGAAAACATGGATTAAAAAATATATATACCGTAGTTGCGCGTGAGGCTAGACTGTAGAAATTGTGAGATACTCTTTTTGGACACTCCTATGTACTCTATTCAGGAGCAGTAAGTAGCGGGCTTTTTTTTCTTTAATTATGTTTTTTTTTACGCCCTTGAATGTCTCCTTTGCTGTAAAAAAAAAATAAATAAATAAATAAATAAACTATGAAAATTGGGGAAAAATGTGTTAGTTAGAAAAAAGAAGTCTGCGAAGTATTTTAGTAGTGGTAATAGATGATGATGATGATGATTAAGTGCAAGAAGAAGGGGAGAGGGGAGGCTTATATAAACTAGAGATGAGTCAAGAAACGGAGATTTGCTTGTACGTGAGGATCGTGACTTTTGTGGGATATTTGGAGCCATGTTAGGTAAGATTAAGACAACAGCTCACTAGTGCTCTGAAGGCCACACACACACACACACACACACAGGAGGGGGCAGGATCAAGATAAGGAGATTGATATTGGTGTGTGTGTGTGTGTGTGTGTGTGTGTGTGTGTGTGTGTGTGTGTGTGTGTGTGTGTGTGTGTGTTCTGAGAATGAGCAGGAAAGAAAGGAGGAAAATTATAAGGTTAGCTGAGTAAAGGAAAAGACAGAGAAGGAAGAGGAAGAGGATGATAAGGAGAGGTGGGGGGAGGGGGGGGGGAGTTGGGGAAGTTAATAATCGAAAGAAAGAAAATAAAGTCAAGAAAGAAGAAAATAGAGAAAATAGGATGGACGCGCCAGATATAAAAAAAAAAGGAAGATAAAGAAAAAAATGGGAAAGACGAAAAAAAAAAAAAAAAAAATTTCCAAGCGAAAAACAGACGAAAAAGTTAGCGAGGAAAACAGCAAAAGGAAAGAAGACAAAAACAAGAACGGCTCGATGGAGAAGAATAACAAGACCAAGACCGACCGATCACCAACACAAAAACAAGATGGTAACACACACACACACACACACACACACACACACACACACACACGTCAAGCCATGGGTGTGAGGGGAGGGGGGGGGGTGTTGAAGTGAATACCCTCCTCCCCCCCACCGTGACCCCAACCACCACCCAGCCAACAACCTCCAAGTGACGTCAAAGCAGGTCAAAAATGTGTGTGTGTGTGTGTGTGTGTGTGTGTGATTTCTACTGATAAACAACGAACCTTCACAATTTAATTCTGCGATGCGTACGTAAGCACTTTTAACAACGTACTACTACTACTACTACCTAACTACTACCAACAACAACAATAACACCTCAAGCACAGCCAATCAATCATCTTAACGAGCGGACGCAAACAAACCCACACAACAGGAAGCGAGTGAATGAATGCGAGCTTCCTGACTTAGGTGTTACGCTTCTCCAGGTGTTTCCGAGTCGCCCACACCTGCCCTGCCCCGCCCTTACTCCGCTTGCGTGTCCTGCAGAGGGTCGGGGAGGGGAATGGGAGGAGGAGGGGGGGATACGAGTAGGATGGGAGAGGAAGGGGAAAAGAGAGCGGAAGGAAGTGATGGGGAGAGGAATGAGAGGATGGAAGGAAGTGATGGGAAGAAGGGAAGACGGAAGAGAGGGGAGGGAAGGGGTGAACGGAAGGGGGAGGAGGAAAGGGAGAAAAAAGACGGAAGGAAGAGAGGGAAGGAAGTAGACGTGGGGACTCGAAGGCAAGAGAGAAGGGGAGGAGGCAAAAGGACGGAGGAAAGGAAAGGGCGGAAGAAGGGAAGAGATAGGACATGGAAAGGGAGAGGAGGAGGAAGTGGAGAAGGCAGAGTATGGGAGAGGAAGGAACGAGAGAGGGGAGAGGACATGGAAAGGGAGAGGAGGAGGAGGAAGTGGAGGTCATAGTATGGGAGAGAAAACGAGAGAGGGGAGAGGACATGGAAAGGGAGAAGGCAGAGTATGGGAGAGAAAAGAACGAGAGAGGGGAGACGGCAAGGCAGGGAGAGGAAAAGGGGAAAAGACAGGTCATGGAAGAGGGAGGAAAAAGAAGAGGTAGAGGAGAAGGCATTGTACGGAACAGGAAGGGACGGAAGAGGGAAGAAGGAAGGGCAGCGGAAGACAGTGGGGAAAAGAAGAGGACATGGAAGAGGGAGGAGAAGTAGGGCAAGGAGGAGGAGGAGGAGGAGTAGGAAGTCTGATCACAAGTGTTTGCGTCTTCATAAACAGCGTCCATTCTTCTTCTTCCTTTGACCTGTAACGCTTTGTATCACTTCATAGGTCCTCCTCCTCTCGTTCCTCCCTTCTTCTTATTCACACACCTTCCTTTTAGTGTTAAGTAACGTTCTAAACTGAAATAAAGTCACTTATCTTCACTTATTCAGACATTTGTGCCCTTTTTCCCCAGCACTGCGCGAGGAACACTCTTTCCACCTTTACCTGCAGCCCGGCACGCCTCGGTGACACCCACGCCCAGAGCAACACGAGTGACGCGAGGCCAAGAAATCCTGTTGTTGTTGTCTCTGTTATTGTCACCCCTACAAGAGACCCGTATTCTCAGAAGCTTGCGGCTCTCACAACACATTTCCAAAGGCTACAAAGGAGATTAGTCGGGTTCTCAGGATTGTTTTTCACGTTTATAATGAAGAAGCGTTGTCAAGCTTATCGCTAGGCTCATAAATCTACTCATGGATATATCACCTCAACCTCTGCGAAAGCCTTACCAAATATGTGTGTGTGTGTGTGTGTGTGTAAGCCCCGGCAAGTCTGAGAATAAGGGTCTAATTTAATCCATAAGTTCACGACCATTTTTTCGAAGCAATATACAAGGTGGTGTGAAGAATAGTGTGTTTAGTGCTTAGGAAGGAATCTATGCTGGGGTGATGAGGTGAAGGAGGAGGCTAAGAGTAGAGGTCAAGTTGGAGGATGTGGGATGGAAATGGGAGGGGGGATGGGGATATCTGTATGGGATAGGACTCAAGCTAGAATGTGAGGAAATGGGATTGTTATGAGTGGCAATGAAGGGATGGGATGAGGATAGAGTAGGAGAATATAAGAGAATATAAGAGGAAAATAGAGGTTCTGGACTTTGGATATGAGGGAGGGTTGATGTTTGGACGTATTGATGGGATGGCCGGAGGGGATGGCGTTGAGGGAAATTGGGAATGGTCTTTATCCTGCAATGGGCTACAAAAAAAATAGTAATGACTGAAGATGATGATGATACTTGGAGTAGGCTTGGGACTGGGGTGTATGGGAAGGGGTGTGGGGGTAAGGAAGGTGGGGGTAGATAAGAGCTGAGAAGTGGGGAGCTATGACTTGGGGGAAGAGGTGGAAGGAGGTGGAATAAGTGGGGGGAGGGAGTAAGGTGGTGGTGGTTGTTGCAGTGCTATGTGGCGGGGGAAGAGGTGGAAGGAGGTGGAATAATTGGGGGGGAGGGAGTAAGTGGAGGAAGGGATGGGGAAAGTGGAGATGGTGGTTGGACTGCTATGTGGCGGGCGTCGGGGAGGTGGAGTGGATAATTATTCCACTAATGAACACGGAATTTGTTACCCTAATGACATAATTAACTCTGAAAAAAAGAAAAAAAAATACCTTCATCATGGCCTGGTACAACTCGAACTCACGAGGGACACAAACTCCTGATTCACGATTCGCTTAAAACGGAGTAAAACGATAATGAAGACGAGAGCAAGTTTTTGGGTCTGCCTTGAAGCATGACCGACGAAGTGACCAGGTGACTTTCCCTCTCCGCTGTGAAGTGCGAGGCGGGGGCTGACGGAGGGAAAGGGAAGGAACGGGGGAGGGAAGGGACGAGGAGGAGGTGCAGCAGGAGGGAGAGATGAACGGAACGGGAGGAGGGGAGAAATGGAGGGAAATGTAACAGATGGGAACGGTACGGAACGAGGAGGTGCAACAGGAGGGAGAGATGAACGGAGCGGAACGAGGGATGAAACGGAGGGAAATGTGGCAGAGAAGAACGTGACACAACGAAACAAAGGGAAAGGAACGGAAAGGAGGTAACGGATGGAAACGGAGGGAAATGAAAGACAAGAACGAGATACAACGAAACAAAGGGAAAGGAACGGAAAGGAAAGGCGGTAAGGAACGGAACAGGATGGAAACGGAGGGAAATTGAACAGATACGAACGTGCAGCAACGGAAAAGGAGGGAAATAAAGAAAGGACACGTAGGTAAGAAAGAACGTCATGGAACGGACCAGACGGGGAAAAAAAAAAAAATATGGAGGCTAAGAAAGAACGTAGCACAACGGAACGAGATGCGGCGGAACAGATAGAGGGCACAAAAGAGGATCCAGCGGAAGAGGGGAAGGAAGGGACAAGAGAAGGCGAAAAAAGAACAGGTTGGGACGGAACAGAAGAAGGAAAGGATAAAAGGCAGAGAAAGAAGAGGGTACAAGTCATACAACAGAAGAAGGGAAGGAAGGGACAAGATGACAAAGAAGGAACAGATTGCGGCGGAACAGGAGGGGAAGGAAAAGGATAAAAAAGGGAAGGAACAGAACAGGACAGGCGGGAACGGAGTGAAACAGGATGAATAGGGAGCGGAAGAGGGGAAGGAAAAGACGAGAAGGCAAAGAAGGAACAGATTGCGGCGGAACAGAAGGGGAAGGAAAAGGATAAAAAAGGGAAGGAACAGAACAGGACAGGTGGGAACGGAATGAAACAGGATGAATAAGGAGCGGAAGAGGGGAAGGAAGAGACGAGAAGGCAAAGAAAGAACAGATTGCGGCGGAACAGAAGGGGAAGGAAGGAAAGGGTTAAAAGGGAAGGAACAGAACAGGACAGGTGGAAACGGAGTGGAACAGGATGAATAAGAAATGGAATCAGTGGACTATTGAATAAAGGTTAGATCAGGACTGGGCAAAGTGGAGCAAAAAAAGAAATGCGTAAGACTAGGACGGGGCGAGGCGGGGCGGGGCGGGGCTGAACTAAACCAAAACGAAACGGGGTAGGGCGGGACACCACTGGATAGGCCGGATTGGGGCGGGATGAAACGGGGCAAGGTGGATTTAACGGGATCAGCCAGGGATGGGGCGGTGCGGGGAGACGCAGGCCTAAACGGGACGGAACGGGGCTTGACGCACAGGGGCGGATCAGGATGAAACGGGGCGGGGCAGAGAGGGATGGGGCGGAAAACAACGGGAAAGGATGTAAGGGAGTGTAAGGGAGAAACGGAGCGGGGCGGAATAGGTTAGAAGGGGGTGAGGGAAAGAGATGAAAGGGTACAAGGGGATGGGATAGGATAGAAGGAATGGGACGGGGTGGGATAGGTTAGAAGGGGACGAAGGAAAGAGATGAAAGGGTACAAGGGGATGGGATAGGATAGAAGGAATGGGATGGGGTGGGATAGTTCGGGACGGGGCGGGGCAAAGGGATAAGACAGAACAAAATAACCGGATAGGATGGGACAGAACGGGATGGGGGCAGCCGGCAGCCTAGGTCGGGACGGGGCGGGGCAAAGGGATGAGACAGAACAAAATAACCGGATAGGAAGGGATACAGGATAGGATGGGACAGAACGGGACGGGGCGGCGGGGCGGAAAGGGTCGGCGCACCACTTGAGAGGCGTGTGGACAGGGGCGGGGCCGTGACAGGCGAACATGACAGGTGAGGGTGATAGTGAGACTGAGCATGACAGCCTGACGTCACTACCCTCTTGCTGCTCCGGTGGTCACATGTCGCCCCCCACCCCCCACCCCCCCACTCACTACCTCATTCACCCTCAGCTAACTCTTCTCTCTTCCAGCATCACTATCTTTCCCCTCCCAGCCTCCCATTCCCCTTCTCACTAACCATTCACCCTCATCCCCTTTATTCCTCCACCATCATTCTCTCCCCCTTCCCACACAAGCTCCCATTCTCCTTCCTTCTCCCCAAATCCCTCCCTCTCCTTCCCAATCTTGGTTTTCTCTCTTTCCTTCCTCATACATTCAGCTCTCAGCCTTCCCCTTCCTGACGCTCTTTCCTCTCCCACGCTTTCTCGCAACCCCATCTTCCCCTCACTCACTCTCCCACGAATTCCCTTTCCCTCCCCCTCCTCACTCCGACAATCTCCCCTTTCGTTCACCTTTTCCACCCCTCACTTTTCAACAACCTCCACAGCCCCCACGTTCCCTTCATTTCCTTTCCCCTCACTCACTCCTCCGACAATCTCCCCTTCCCTTCACCACATTTTCACAATCTCCCTCTCTTTCTTCTCCTTTCCCTTCCTTTTCAATCCCTCAGCCCTCCCCTTTCCTTTACTTGCTTTTCAACTTCCTCATTCTCTTCCTTCGCCTTTCGTCTTTCCTTTCCCTCCCAACACGTGCCGCCCCCGCCGCTCCCCCCCCCCTCCCCCCCTCAGCCAGCAGCGCCCCGCAACACAAATAACCTGTCGCCACTTTTCATTTTTTTTCCGGCGAGACACGCGACGGGGCAGGCACGGACGAGGCGTGACCCAATAAATAAAGAAATAAAACGGGTTAAGATCTCTCTCTCTCTCTCTCTCTCTCTCTCTCTCATGCACAGACGTAAAGAGCTTGTCAGGCGGAATGCAAGTGACTGACGGCCTAACAGAAGATGAAGAGGAGGAGGAGGAGGAGGAGAAAGAGGAGGAGCTGGGGGTTGTGAAGGACAGGAGGAAGAGGAGTGGTGAGGTGCATGTGGTGTGGTTTGTTGTGGTGTGGTGTGGCGTGGCGTAGTGTGGCGTGGTGTGGCGTGGTGTGCGTGTGGTCAAGACGGTAGCAACAGGTGAACAGGTGGCGATTGAGGGCAGGTGAGGGAGGAAGAAGACGAGGAAGGGAAGAATGATAAACAGAAGCCTTCCCTCACGGCGACAAAGAGCGAATTTTATATTAGAGGTGATAAACAAAGACCCGTATTTTCAAACGTATCAGCGACTCTGTATGACTGTTTGAAAAGCCTATCGAAGAAGTTGTTGGGATTTCCGTGCACTGTTTTGTGACGCTAAGAGCTAGTTTTACGCGGCTCCTGCATCTTGAACACCCATAAGGACCCGATTAATCTGCTCTGTGGCTTTGGAAACTAATTGCAATGAAAGCGTGATACGTTTTAAAATATGGACCATGAAGTCACTCTATCAAGCATCCGAGATAAATTAATTTTAACGCAGCGCTGAAAAATACGCGGTAACTACACTATTTTTTCCGGGTCGTTGGGATTTCCGTGCACTGTTTTGTGATGCTAAAAAACACCCATAAGGACCCTATTAATCTTCTCTGTGGCCTTGGAAACTAATTGCAATGGAAGCGTGATACGTTTTAGAATATGGACCATGAAGTAACTGTATCAAGCACCCGAGGTAAATCAATTTTAACGCAGTACCCAAACCCAAGATCATTATCACCACCACTACAGTTTCGAGTGCCACCATCACCACTAGGATCAACATCACCATCGCCGCGTCTAAAAATGGAAAAACGAGGCAACTACACTATTTTTCAGGGTTCCAAATTTGCATGTTTTCAGGATCTTCGAAGAGGGAATATTCACCAGAGGAAAAGGAGCTCTCTTGTTATACCAGTCAGCGAGCAACCTACCTCTTCACGCGAGCTCTTCCGGGGACGAGGGGAAAAAAAAGTTCATTAATAATCCGGTTGTGAGTCGCGTGTCTGTACGCTGGGCGCCTGTTTATTTTACAGTCATATTAATTATCACGCGCGAGGGTACGGAGCGGGAGGGAAAGAAGGAAGAACGGAGAGAGGGAGAACTAAACAAGACAAGCAAGGATAAAGAGGGAGAAAACAAGGAGGGTAGGAAGGAAGAACGGAGAGGGGGAGAACTAAACAAGACAAGCAAGGATAAGGAGGGAGAAAACAAGGAGGGTAAGAAGGAAGAACGGAGAGAGGGAGAACTAAACAAGACAAGCAAGGACAAAGAGGGAGAAAATAAAGATGAAAATGCAATGTACAAAATGAAAATTAGCACAACAAAGACTACAAATAAAGGAAACAAATGACAAAAAGGGATGAAAAAAAGAGGAAAATGTGACAACGAAGACGACCCTGAGATTGAGGAAATAAAGAGGAAGAGGGTAAGAGGAGGAAGAAAGAAACCAGGAAAGGGAGGAGAAAGGGGTAAAGAAGGAAGGGTAAGACAAGCGAAGTAAAGGAAGAATGAATGGAACGGAGGAAGAAAAGAGGAGGAGTGGAGGAGAAAGGAGAGAAGGGTGAGACAAACGAACCAAGGAAGAAAGGAAGAATGAGAAGAGAGAGAGAGAGAGAGAGAGAGAGAGAGAGAGAGAGAGAGAGAGAGAGAGAGAGAGAGAGAGAGAGAGAGAGAGAGAGATCAGACGTCAAACAAAGAAAAGACGGAGAAAGAGAAGCAGGAGGAGGAGGGAGAAAGGGACAAGGGTGAGTGGGAGCGAGAGGACAAGGGAGTGAGGAAGGGAGATGGCCTTGGGAGACCAGGGAGGAAGGGAGAACCACAGGGGAGGTGCCACTGCTATACCCTGCCACCACCCCTGCCACACCACCCCATTTGCCTATTTCTTATCACCCTTAACCTTCCCACCTGTTTATCCACCTAAGCCACCACCATCACCACCAGTACCGACATCACCATATCCTGCAACGTTAACCTTCTGCTTCTTCATCACCATCACAGAGGATGGTGATAAGTGTATTTTGTAGATATATTTTCATACAAATTTACATTATTTTATTGGTATTTTGTTTATTTATTTTGATACGAATTTACATTATTTTATGAGTGTTTTGTTTATATATTTTTATACGTATTTATATTATTTAATGTGTTTGTATATATATTTTCATACAAATTTACGTTATTTTATGTGCGTTCGTATATATATCACAGACAGCCCTTCAAAAACTCCACCATAACCACCACAAGCTCTTAGGAATGCTACCACCATCACCAAACAGCATTACCAGCACCGTCATCACCATATCCTGCAACATTAACCTCCTGCTTCTTCTTCACCATCAGAGCCCTTCAAAAACTCCACCATAACCACCACAAGCCCTTAGGAATGCCACCATCACCACCATCACCAGCACTACCGACACCGTCATCACCATATCCTGCAGCATTAACCTCCTGCTTCTGCATCACCATCACGGACAGACCTTCAAAAACTCCATCATCACCATAACCATTTTCATAATCACCACCACAACACCTCAGGAATACCACCATCATCACTACCCTACCTACTACACTATCCTCACCTCCTACATCACCATAATCCCTTAGGAACACCACCACCACCACAATCCCTTAGAAACCTACACCACCAATGCAGCCTTCTACAAAAGCCATCATCTTCATCACCACCCCCACCTTATATAACTGTCACCATCAACATCACCCTCCCCCTTCATCTTCTACAACAGCCAGTATCTTCACCACCACCACCACCAGCTATTTCAGTCACCACATCATTCACCACCAACATCAACAAACAGCTCTCCAGAACCACTCAAATTAAACCCAACGTTCTTTCTCCTCGTCGTCTTCCCAGGTAACGACATCCCACGTTTATACACCTGAAAGCAAAGCAAGGACTCAGCACCTGCCTAACTACCTCCCTCCCTCCCTCCTTCCCGCCGCTTCTTCTTCTACCGCCAACGAACCAGCCAGGCAACCAAACACAAAGACGCACCCTATAAATACATACCAGGAATCGACCAGCCCATCTCCCTACCACCCAAACCCAATATCATTATCACCACCACTACAATTTCGAGTGCCGCCACCACTACCACCACCAGACACCACTAAGATCAACATCACCATCGCAACCACCAGCGCCACGTCTAAAAATGGAAAACCTTCAATAATCAACACAACTCGACGCCCTCAACAATTGCGCTCAAGCCAGGCGAAAAATCGAGCCAAAGAAGAGACCTTAATCACTACCTTCGAAGAGAGAGAGAGAGAGAGAGAGAGAGAGAGAGACGTGGCTAGCTCCGTCCGTCCGTCCGTCCGCCAGAATATTACATAGGGACAAGGAACACCAAGGTCGGCGAGGGAGCTGAGCGACTCTCGACCCTCCATCTCCTGAATATTTTTTTTACCGCCGCCATCACCGCCGCCGCCACGACCACTGGATACGTACCGTCGGCAAAGAAAGTATCGGCCTCCTTGTGAACGATAGCGCTGAGAACGAGCGAAAACTAGAGATAGAATGGACGCTGAGAACTGTAAATGACGAATGTTTAAGAGTTTTAAATTTTATATTCGGGTGGTTCCATAATTATCCCACTTTTTTTAATGATAAAGAATATGCGGACATTGAAAGACGATGGGTCATGAAAGCTTTGAACTGTAAATGACGCGTGTTTAAGAGTTTTCATTTTTATTCGGGTGGTTCCAAAATTATCTCACTTTTTTTAATGATAGAGCGGACATTGAAAGTTGGGTCATGGAAGCTGAGAACTGTAAATGGCGGATCTTTTCAGTCTTCATTCTATTTAAACTCCTACGATACGATTTTCTTGGTAGATCGTATACATGCTTCCTTCCAACGCACGCACTCGTCTCGCCCACACGCCGTTTCTTGGGGAGCTACACGAGTGGCCAACGGGAAACACAATGTCGCGAAACGCGGGCGAAGGACAAGTAAAAAAGACACAGACCGAGCAACATAATATAAATCGTCACCAGAAAATACAAGACCTGGACGAACGTGGGCGTGGAAGAGAAGATAAAAGAGGAGAAACGCCTTTTACTGATTGAGCGACAGCAAATAACAGACTAAAAAGGACGAGAGCAAGGCATACGGAAGGTGGGTAATCCATTATAATGATCAAAACGAAAATACTCTCAATGGAGAAGAGTTTATTGATAGACGGCGCGGCTGAAGAAAAGAGATTCGTTCAATACCGGTGCGGAAAAATCTTCCTTGTCATCGAGGAGCCAGAATTATTTACCCCAGAAAGAAGAAGAAGGAGAGAGAAAAAGGAAAAAGGAGATAGATAGATAGATAGAAAGATAAAGAAAGAAAAGAGATAGATAGACGGATAGAGGAGAGAAGAAAGAGAAAAGGAGAGGAAAAAGGAAAGAAAGATAGATATAAAGAAAAAGAAAGACAGATAGATAGATATAAAGAAAATAAAAAGAAAATGACAAAGAGGAAAGAAAGAAAAGAAAGAATGAGATAAAGAAAGGAGAAAATGAAAAGAGAGAGAGAGAGAGAGAGAGAGAGAGAGAGAGAGAGAGAGAGAGAGAGAGAGAGAGAGAGAGAGAGAGAGAGAGAGAGAGAGAGAGAGAGAGAGAGAGAGATACCAGACGAAAGAGGCCTCACTAACACATAATAAGAAGCTTCAACAACCAGCGTCTCAAGGTGGAGATAAGCAAGTACTGATACGCTTCTTCCACAACACAATGGCTTGCTCTAGTTAGTCAAGTACTTTGTTTATGTATCGAAGGACATCGTGTGAGGGAGCGAGTCGGTAATTATTCAAACAAAGATAACGAAAGTAAACATTAAGAGAACATAAAAGTTGAATATTCATGAAATTTAGGAAAAGTTGTTTATTTGTTTAATTCAAGTAGTCGTTACATAGGAGAAAATACAGGTTAAATATACATTACATTTAGAAGTAGTTAGTTATGTTAGATTTGTTTTAACCTGAAGTAGCCGTCACGTGAAAAAATTACTAGCTGGATATACATTAAATTTAGGAAAAGTTGTTTATTTATTTTTTTAACTCAAGTAGTCGTTACATAGGAGAAAATACAGGTTAAATATACATTACATTTAGAAGTAGTTAGTTATGTTAGATTTGTTTTAACCTGAAGTAGCCGTCACGTGAAAAATTACTAGCTGGATATACATTAAATTTGGGAAAAGTTGACCAAATATTTGCTATAACCGAAATAGCTCTCACGTGGGAGATAGAACAGGTTGAATACTCATTACAGTTAGATGCTATGTTAGATATTTGTTTTAACTTTAAGCAGCCGTCACAAATAAAAAAAATCCAGTTTAAATCATCATTATATTTAGAGGTTAAGTAACAGATATTCAGTTTAACCTTATTTAAGTAGCCGTCACATAAGAAAAAATCCAGATGGTATGCTCATTATTTAGGATTAGTTATGTTAAACGATATTTGCTTTAATTAACCAAAGTCACACATGGGAAAGCACAAGTTGAATACACTTTATATTTAGACAAAGTTAGGTTCAAAATACTTGTTCTAATCTGCGTGGCCGTCACACAGGAGGTTCGCCCGCCGCCCACCGCCAAGCTCCTGCCCCTCCGTGAATACTTTTAAGCCTTATGCCTCGCCCCCGGTCATTAACACGGCACCAGCAACAGGTAGCCCCCCTGTGACCCCCACCCCTTCCCAACCGGGCGGGTGTACACAGGTAAGGAAGGGGTGAAAGGTGCCGAGGGGGTGGAGGGGAAAGGGCATGTGTTCTGGCGCCTCTTAGTCTGCTGAATTTACTTGACCGTCACAAGAGAGATCTAGGCTTGGAAAGTTGGAGAGGCAACGAATATTTTCAATGAATTAAACATTTACACAAGAAAACATAGCTAGTAATTTTTCGGGTAATGATGTTTATGAGTGATAACTGCAGACTTGTTTTTCTATTTACATACTAATTGCATAAATACTACACAAGTGGGAGAAACCATGAGGATATTACGTTTTCAAAAGGTAAAGGTTAAGACAGGAAACACAGGCTTTTAAGAGCTTGCAAGTCGATGGGGTGCAATACTGCCTAAGAGGATCAAAACAAAGAGAATATCGTACAAAGGTTGACAAAGAACAGTTGACTTTTAAAGGTCCTACACGTCAATGCTTTAATGGGAAGGAGATGGACGAAAACAAAGAGAATAATTATGTACAAAATATATAGACGAGGCATTAACTTCATACACGTCAATAGGATTCAAAAGTGCGGAAGAGGATCACATGAGAATATTCTGAACAAAAGGTAGAGATGAGACAAGAGGCATTGAATCGACGGGTCCAGCATATCAATGGGGTTCAATGCAGCCTACCTGGATCAAATCAAAGAGCATGTTCCGTTCAAAAGGTGAAGGCAAGACAGAAGGCGTCAATTGGAAAGGTCCCGCGGGTCGATAAGGCTAAATCTCATGTCTATTTTTCTTGTTCCAATCCATTAGTTCCTGCTGAGTACAATCGATCAGCTTGTTAACGTGTGGTCAATGTCTTTATGTTGCTGACTTTTGTTGTTGTTTATTCTTTGCTTGTCTTAGTTGGGAGCCATGTTGTGGGTACCAATACCATAGATACATTCAAGAAGAGGTTAGATAAAGCCATGGATGGTGAGGTAAGGTGGGGTTGAGTGTACAGGAGCTGCATTGTATAGTCCAACCGGCCTCTTGCAGACTCCTTACGTTCTTTGTGGCCTTCATGGAGAATAGCTTTTATATCTTGTTTCTAGACCGTTTGTTTATCTATCTGTTTGCTACTCGTTCTTCCTGTGTTGTTTGTCGTCTGTGTCTACATCTGTCTGTCTGGTACTGCTTCTCCTCTTGATCGTTGCTTGTCTGTGCCAGTCTGTCACTTTTCCTCTCCACTGTCTCCTGCCTGTCTCTGTCGCTGTCTGCCTGTTTGTGTCTTGATGCTTATGGGAGAGTCAGTGTGTTTTCCTGCGATTTCCCTCCCTTTACAACTCACCTTCCTCTGACCACCTGTTTCCTTCCTTCCAGCCTCACTGCCTCTTCATACTTCCTTGCATGTCCACTTCCTTCCCCTATCAGCCCTCCAGCGTCTTACGTCCTCCTCAGTCCTCTCAACTCCTCTCTTATCAACCCTCATGTCTGTTCTTCTTCATGGCCTTCCCCTTTCCTTCTCTTTCTCTTTTTCTCTCCCAGCTCTTGACGTCCTTCGATCTCCTTCCTCCTCTGCCCTCTTCTCCGTTCTCCTCTCCACGTCTCTCTCCTTTCCTCTTCCTCAGTGGTCTCCAAGCGAGCTCAGCGCCACGAGTTTAAACAATAAATAAACCTAATAAAAAGTTGACAACCTAAACTTAACAACTTGCACAATAGTTTTGATGAACGGCCGGGTCACCAGCGTCAGAAATAAGGAGAACCA
Source organism: Eriocheir sinensis (assembly GCF_024679095.1). Taxonomy (NCBI): domain Eukaryota; kingdom Metazoa; phylum Arthropoda; class Malacostraca; order Decapoda; family Varunidae; genus Eriocheir; species Eriocheir sinensis. The sequence goes on from NC_066548.1 coordinate 2,315,531, forward strand.
GTTTCCCTCACGAAGACACTCCTGCCCCCCCCCCCGGTCACCCTTCCTTTTTATCTCCATCCACCTCTTCTTCCTCGTTCCCTTCTTCCGCTATACCTCCATCCACCTCCTTTTCCTCGTTCCCTTCTTCCTCTATATCTCCCTCCACCTCCTCCTCCTCGTTCCCTTCTTCCTTTTTATGTCCCTCCACCCCTAACTACTTCTTTCGCTCTCTCTCTTCTTCCTCGTCCCCTTGCCTTCCCATCCTTCCTTTTTTTTTGTATATCTCTAACCCCTCCTATTCCTGTCCTCATTTTCCCCCTTCCCTTGCTTCCCCCATCCTTCTTTTTTTTTTTACCTCCATCCACCTCCTCTTCCTCGTTCCTTTGCCTCCCCATCCTTCCTTTTTTTACCCCCATCCACCTCCTCCTCTTCATCTTTCTGTCCTCCTTTTCCTCGTTCCCTAGTGTCCTTCCCTCCCTCCCTCCAACCCCACCTCACATTTTTCTCGTGAAGTTGCCGGCGTGACCGAAGGGTTGGCGAGGAGCGAGGAAGGGAGGTAAGGGAGACACGCTGGCAGGAGGAGAATGAAGCAGACAGAGAAGTTAAACGAAGGAGTGAGGACTGGTGGGGACGGGTGAAGAGGAGGAGGAGGAGGAGGAGGAGGAGGAGCAGGAGTATGGAGTGAGGACAAGGTTGGCAGGCGGCAGAATCGAAAAGATGGTTAGGAGGTAAAAGTTATGGATAGAACACTAATGGAGAAATGAAGAACTTGGAAAATAACTGCAAATCTCTCTCTCTCTCTGAAGGCGAGGATGAAGCCCAAGGTCACCAGCCCGACCCAAGAGGTGAGAGCCTTCATAGCGAGACGGCTGACGCGGGGCGAGGCGGGGCGGCTGAACACTGTCTGGGCCTTGGTTATGCTGTCAACAGGCGCCCACGTGCTGCTGACGCCACCTTGTCCAGCGCAACCACCGCCACTATCACCACCAATGCCACCGCTACAAGCCGCTGTCGCCAGTACCTCTTATACTACTGCTACAACAATAACTACTATACTACTACTTATAATAATACATAATAATAATAATGAGTAAAAAGTGTAATAATGAGAGGATGAATAAGAAAAGGAATATGAGGTAGAAAAGCAGCAAAAATAATAAGATAAAGAAAATTAAGAAAGGTAGAAAAGGCAATAAAAGGATTAAGAAAGAAAATTTAGAAAAAAAAGTAAAAGGAAAAGACAAAGAAAATAAGAAAGAGGCAGAAAAAAACAGTAAAAGGAATGACAAAGAAGATTAAGAAAAGAGGTAGAAAAGGCAGTAAAAGAAAAGGAATACGAAAAAAAAGAAAAAGTAAAAAAAAGCATAAGTAGAAGAAAAATAAATTAAGAGCCTCCTCAACCGCCATTATTACTTCCTTCATTTATTTTTGTATTCATCGTTTCTCACTATATGACCCACACACACATACGCACACACCAAACCGTCTCCACTGTCAAGCATTAGGACCTACGTCGCGAAGGGAGTGTAGCGGTGGTAGAAGGGAGGGCGGGAGGAGTGAGGGGGGCATCGGCTCACCTAATGGGCTTATCATCATCATTACATCTCTGAGTCGCGTCTCTGGCATAGTTGTGTGAGTGACTGGCCATAAACACTTCAAACCGTCCAGCCGTAAAGTCACGCAAGAAGTCCAGGTCACACACACACGAGATTCTTTTCTTTCCCCATTCTTCTTTTTCAGGTGACAGACGAAAGGGCATCATCAAGACTCAATTAAAAACATGTCCGCAGGTAAGCAGTATGCAGATGATGCCGTAAGAGAGTTAATCAGACTTAGTTCCAGATGTGAAAGTTTGATTCGTAGTAAGGCGGGAATGATATGGAGTGGTTCTCGTGGGTTACTATAAATTGGCAATAGACCTGATCACTCACTCGCCTCAGACAACTAACATGAACCAAGTGTCTTTCTTCCGCCTGTGCGTATACTTGTCTACAGAGGAGCTATAAACATTAACACCTGATTTTTTTTTAAGGGAGCATTAATCTTTTCAAACAATAATGTGGCTGATTTGTCCTTTTTTGGGGGGACCAGTTTTTAAGGTGCAGTTGGTTGGTTTTGTTGAATTTTATATATCACGTTCTATGACTGAGCTTATAATATGTCAACTTAACAATAAAGATCCAACACTTCTATGAAACTGTCCTAAAAAAGAAGTAAAAAGCCAAACTATCCACAAAACATAATAAATACTAATACGGCATTTAAAAATCTAGCGTAAGACTACTAGAAATAATTTACATTCAGGCAAGGAACTGTAGATCAATATTATACTCAATCAAGGTAAAAATGTTATATAGGTGTGTTATTTATCCGTGAGTACCCGACTAGGACGTCCTGACTATAAAGTAATTAATATACATTGATAGAGAAGAGGATTACTAAAGTATGTTCACTTAAGTCCGACCCAAGCTGACAACTTAAACCTAAGCGTGTTTGCAAGCTGAGTGCTGATTGGCTACTGCTATGACTTCCAAGTTTTCTTTAACCTCTGTTTGTGTTTATCTCACGCAGCACTTTCTGATAATCTGCACTGTGCTTACGAACACGCTTAGGTTTATGTTGTCAGCTTGGGTCAGACTTAAGTGAACAGACTATATCTTTAGCGGGATCACCCACTCTGGAGAACAACTGCGATCGAGTGTTATCTACCCACAAGTATTCCTGACTCCCTAGGGCCAAACACATAGAGCTACAGAGTAATTTACATGCAGACAGGGAAAAGTGGATTGGTACTTGACAAAATGACCCACGCCGGAGAACACGTGAACTATATAGTGTTACCTCCCTGTCCGTGTGTTCTTGGCTTTATGGGTACATACAAATAAAGACTAGAGTGATTAAAGTACATACGCTGATTGATTGGTAGTTAACATGATCGCTCACTGTGGAGAACCATGGTAATCTGTGTCATCTGTCTGTTCGTGTGCTACTGGCTTCATGGTTACATACAAATAAAAACTAGAGTGATTAAAGTACATACGCTGATTGATTGGTAGTTAACATGATCGCTCACTGTGGAGAACTATGGTAATCTGTGTCATCTGTCTGTTCGTGTGCTACTGGCTTCATGGTTACGTATACAAATGAAAACTAGAGTAATGTAAGTGCATACGGACATAAGAGAATTGGTTGGGATAGTTAACATAATGACTGGCTCCCGGGAACTATGGTAAATAAGTGCTCTCTGCCTGTTTGTGTGTAGCTGGACCACAAACCACAACCGCACACAAGAAACTAAGGACCATTTCGGCGCCCAACCACACATTTGACAAGGCCATCCTTAAAGTTGTGTGCATTTCCAAGGGTAGATTTATGATCCAGGTGGCAGTTTGACAAAGCTCCTGTACCATGAACTTAAAAAACACTCATGAGAACCCGATCAATCTTCCTTTTTGGCCTTTCAAAGATAATGATGTGAGAACCGGAAGAGTCTGGGAATGCTGACCTCTAACCACAAAGACCCATAGACACGAGGACTTGCAGGTCAATCACGGCAGGACGGAGGACGAAGTGGACTGATCTTTAACTCCATCCTTCACTCCGGAGAACTAATAGGTTAGGTTAGGTTAGGACTTGCAGGTCATTCACGGCAGGACGGAGGACGAAGTGGACTGATCTTTAAATCGATCCTTCACTCCGGAGAACTAATAGGTACGAGCGTCACCTGTCCCCGTGTACCTGACCCACAAACCTCAACCCAACACGGCCAGACAAACAGACCATCACCACAACATCGGCAGCAGGAGCCAGCCAACCAGCCACGCCCAGCAACATGCCGCAAAACCTCAAAGGGACATCAACCCTCGGCCACAAATCTTCATCAGTACGTCCCCCCCCCCCCACACCCCCACACACACACACACCTCATGACCTCTTCCAAACGCCACTTGACCTCACACTCCGAAGGGTTTTGAGTCACTCTTAAACTGCTGAGGTAATAACACGAGAGAGAGAGAGAGAGAGAGAGAGAGAGAGAGAGAGAGAGAGAGAGAGAGAGAGAGAGAGAGAGAGAGAGAGAGAGAGAGAGAGAGAGAGACGCCCCGGCAGACCCACAAAACATACAATTACATTACCTCTATTTACAAGATGGGGCTTTTATGTAGCGCTAAAAAGCAATCGTCACAATGGACTTTTTGATCACAGTTCACATCCATTCTGCAGTCAACGCCACAACCCCCCCCCATACCCTTCACCCCCCCCCACCCTTCACCGCCACACTTCTACAAAACTTATGAGGCAATTGTAAAGAGGATAAATAAGAGTAAGGTGAATAGAGAATGATGGTTGGATGAAGTAGAAGAGGAAAAGGAGGAATACAAAAGAATGGAGAAGGAGCAAAGGGGTAAGGAGAATGAGAAGGAAAAAGATTGAATAGTGAAGAGGAAGAGTGAAGGAGGATAGGAAAGGAACCCAATGCAATACAGAATACACAAAAGAAACTGAAGAAGAAGTGATGAGAAAGAGAGGGAATGAAAAACGGAGGGATAATGAAAGGACGAAGAAGGGAGACAGACGTGAAGTGGAAATATATTAGGAAGGAAGGGAAGAAGGCCATGGAAAAAAGAAGGGGAGAAAACGATAAGGAGAAAACGAGTAAGGGGATAAATACGAAGAAGAGGAAGAGGAGGAATACAAAAGAATGGAGAAGGAGCAATGGGGTAAAGGGAATGAGAATGGAAAAGGTTGAATAGTGAAGAGGAAGAGTGAAGGAGGATAGGGAAGGGACCCAATGAAAAGCTCTCGTGGGTCGGTGCAATACGAGAAAATACATGAAAAAAGAGCGGCTTCAAATTTCGCTTTCAGTGAAATTCATGTTATAATCTAGAGTTACACCAGACTAATTGTTAATATCTCCGTCACAAAAACGGTCGTGTATTCGTTAAGCCAAGTCGCTGGATTGAAAGGGTATAAATATTCTTTTTTTTCTTCCAAATATCCATAACATTTAGTATGAATTTTATTTTCCGTTACACGCCGATCTATTCTGTCCTTTTTAAAAATCATGAAAAAGTATTACCCCGGCAACATTTTACTTTGCGCCGAATGACAAACAAACGCTGCACTGCTTTGTTTTGATTCCCTTACTGATCCTCCTCTTATGCACCCACGAAATATATCAATAATAATAATAATAATAATAATAATAATAATAATAATGAAATAATAATAGTAGGAATATTAGAGTACCTACTATACTACTACTACTACTACTACTATTACAACAACAACAACAACTACTACTACTACTACTACTACTACTACTACTACTAATAATAATAATAATAATAATATCCTCTTACTGGTGGGGATGTATGGGACGAGGAAACGCACAACCAACGACAGAGGAAAGGCAGAAAAATTAGGAAACAGAAGACGGTAGGAGGAGAAGGAGGAAGAGAGGCTGGGAAAGAACATACAAGAGGGGTGTTTTATCTACCATAGACTAGACACAGACAGACCCGTCCTAATTTTAAGTATAATGTTTACACGAGCTTTCTTATATACACATACACACACAGAATCCCTCTTGCATTTCGTTCCTACCCTGTGTGTGTGTGTGTGTGTGTGTGTGTGTGTGTGTGTGTGTGTGTGTGTGTGTGTGTGTGTGTGTGGGCATTAGGGCGGCAGCTAGTCATGATAAGTCAGATGTGTTTATTATAGTCTCACCTACCGCCACTCCATTACACCGTACCTGCCTACTTGCACAGGTATGCCTCCTATTATCATCATTATAGCTAGTAGTAGTAGTAGTAGTAAACAGACATGGGGTAATAGTGATAAGTAATACGATTAAAACTCAGCAACCGATCTACTAACACAGGTATGCCTCCTAAGCTAACATTAGTATTACCATTATCATCAGTTAGTTAGTTAGATAGTAGTAGTAATAGTAGTAGTAGTAGTAGTGATAAGCAAAAAACAGCAATATAGAATCCCAGTAATAGATCGCATGCCTAGTACAAGTAGCAGAGTCACACCTTTACTACTGCAATGTTAAAGCGTCTTATGATTATACGCATTTCAACCATTAGGAGGAGAGTTAATAAGACTACCTGGGTGCGTTTTGAAGATATGAGAGAGAGAGAGAGAGAGAGAGAGAGAGAGAGAGAGAGAGAGAGAGGTGCCAGAACAGGGGTGCTGGGCGAGATAAGGCTTGCGTATGGTGCGAGAGGCCTACTGTTATCATCCATACGCAAATACCACCTATATCACTCCGCCACCCTCACCTACATCACTCAAGTCACTCCACCACCCTAACCCACTCACTCACTCACTCTAACACCCTCGGGAGCTAACTCAAACCCTCACGCAGTTTGCTACGTCTCTCAAGTTCCCAACGAAGCTAACCTATTTCGCGACACGCCCATCCACTTCATACCTCACTCAACCACCCACACGTACTCACTCACTACCAGCACCCACAGTTACTCACTCTCACATACACTAATTTCGCAGCCTCTCCCAACGAAGTCCATTTCATGACACCCACTCGCTCACTTTTCCCCCTACAGATCCCAACATACCCAAGAATCCAGTCACATTTCATTCTTTTTCCTTTTTTTCTATCCATACCACCTTATCGGTCCACTCCCCTCCACATCAATCGCTAACTATTTTCTATATATGTTCAATCCACTTCTCCATCCATCACATATCCCCCCCTAATTCCTGTTCCCCTATCATTCCATTCCACCGTTGCCACTCATCAGTCCACCCTCCACCACCACCACCTCAGTCACTCACGAACTATCCACCCTTTTACTTATTCACTCCTTTCCAACATCCACCCGTCCACTCACTCACTCCCTATCCCCCAACCTTCGCACCTCACTCACTCCCTCAGTCCCTTGTGCAACTCATTTCAGTCTCACTCAAACTCACTCAATGCGTATTTTCTCTCTCCTTCCTTAGCTGGTTCGTACTGGCCTCTCTCTCTCTCTCTCTCTCTCTCTCTCTCTCTCTCTCTCTCTCTCTCTCTCCTAACTCAGCTTCAAAATTAGCATACATAAATTTCACCAATCGTGCGTGAGTTGCTACTATTACTACTACTACTACTATACTACTACTACCACTACTACTACTACTACTGGCACTGTTGCTACTATAAAAGGCAAGTGGAGTTCAAGGGCGTGCAGGGAGAGAGGGAGGTAGTGGACGCGTGTGTCTGGGCGCCCTGCGTGACGAGTGGGTGTGGGACACTGATCTAATCACCAACTGACCAACAGGCAAGGGGGGCGACACTAAGAGGAGGAGGAGGAGGAAGAGAAAAAGAAGAAAATGAGGGGGATACAGGGAAGACAAGAGAACACAAGGAAAAGAAAAATAAGTAAAGGGGAACATAGAGGGAGGACAGGAAGAGAGCACGAGAAAAGAGAAGAAAATGTGGAAGGATGAGGAAGGAGGAAAGAGAAGAAAAAATAAGAGGGGGACATAGAGTAGAGGACAAGAAAACACGAGAGGGAATAAAAAATATGAAAGTGGGACACAGGAAGGAGAACAAAGAGGGGAGGACATCACACTATAACAAGCAGCAGCAGGAGGAGGAGGAGGAGGAGGAGGAGGAGGACTGAAAGTTGAGCAATGATAAAAAAAAAAGAAGCAAACATTACCGTTGAGACCAGTAGTATACATGCCGTTAACAGACTTCAGGATAAGATACCATCACGCGCGCGCATGTGTGTGTGTATATGTGTGTGTGTGTGTGTGTGTGTGTGTGTGTGTAGTATCAGCCGGGGGAGTCTTGACGTGCGGTAAGCTGTAGATATGAACTAATCCGTGCACGAAACAGCCGAGCATAGCGAAGTCTTGTAACCTGACACACTAACTTTGCACGGAGCCCTCGTTGATAGGATAAACAATAACGCCCTGTTCCTTGATACTTAAGACGCTACAGGAGGAAGAGGAGGAGGAGGAGGAGAAGCATGAGTAGTACACGACATGCAGACAAGATGACAAAGATACAGTTTCTTACTTATTGATACTAGAGGAAATTATAAGGTTAGGAATGAAGAAAGATGCGAAGGACGAAGAGGAACAGGTACTGAATGAGGAGGAAGGACCAGGCAGTGACATAGAAGGAAGAGGAAGAGGAGGGAAAAGGATAGCGTGGAGGAGGAGGAGGAGGAAGTAAAGCTGGAGGATGAAGAAGAGGAAAAGGTGGAAGAAGAGGAGGAGGAGGAGGAAAGAGGGAGCAGGGGCACGCGATCCGACAAAGATTA